>NW_009192381.1:0-8846 GCF_000690835.1 Fulmarus glacialis | reverse complement strand
GGGGGGGGAAGAAAAATCAATCATTTGAAAAGTCTCCTCTGTTAGTTTTTTTTGTGTGGCTTTTGCTGGTGAGATAGATAGCGGCAGAGACAGCAGCATCCCGGCTGGGGCCGGGGGGCGGGGCAGGCACCAAAGCAGAGGCTGCAGCTCGTGTCATGTGGAACTTCAGTAAGTGAAAAAGAAAAGCAGAAGGTATGGGCTGAATACTTGGGTAAATCAGTAATAGAGCTAAAGGGCATATGCCTGTAGGGAATATGTTGGCATAAAAGAGCTTTAAGAGGGGCCATTCATACTGACAAAGGGAGATTTGAATTGCTGCCTTCACAATAGCATGAAAGGATGGGCTTGGGGTGTTCTGAAACAAAGTGGAAATCATACTGCCCTGAACGGCTCTAATAAGCTTTTAACTATTTTACATTATGGCATTACCTCTTTTTTCTTTTTTTTTTCTTCTTCTTCTTGTGAGCTGAGTGCCAGGCCCACTTAAAAGTGTGATTTATACTTTTTTGCTTCATGGTAACTTTGGAGGAAAATAGATGGGGACTCAAAGGCAGTAATTCAGCTTTTTCAAGACGAGGAGGGGGAAATGCCATCATTTCTGAACGTCCCAGAAAGCACGCCCGTGCGCTGAGCTCCCTGACCACAGCCGGCAGCACCCTCGCTGCCTCGCAGAAGCCTGGGCCAGGGATGCTGGCTCGTTGCACCTACCACCCATCTGACATCTCCTGTTTAATTGTGCTTATTAGCAGCCGTGCAATCAGGCAGATATCACCGTTCACTGCCACTTGGGTTACTTCACTGTGCAACTCAGGTGGGCTTCAGTGTGCATTTCAAAAAGTGCAGAAATTGCTTGGCAAAACCCCCACTTTTCACCGTCAGCAGAGGTTCAGCCTCTCAGCCCGAATTTGGGGGGACTTGGGGGGCTGCCGCTCCCACTGCCTGCCTGGGAAGGAGGCAGTTGCCTGGCCTGCGTGTCGGGAAACGCACGCTGGCTTTGTGTGTGCTGGGGCTCCCTCCCCGAGCTCCCCCCAGATGGTGCGATCGCACGACTGCACTGTTAAAATAGAGCTCGTATAGACAATTAGCCAATTACTCACTCTGTCATTGCACTTTCTTCTTGTAACTGAGATGCAAACTGGACTATGTCTTCTTTGGTAGCTTCATTCATTGGCAGCATTATTTAATGACACTTTTGTCAGCTTTGGGTCTGCCCAAAGATTTCTGAACGTAGCTTTATGAACCTAGAAAGGGCGCCCTGCGGAGTGAAAGCGGACTTTGAACCTACAGACGATGCTAAATGTCAGGAAAAGAGATCCAGAGCGTGGCTACCACAGGGCATGTGGCTCAGCCCCTCATTGTCAGCAGCAGCGGCTATGGAGAGAATAGCCCAGTAGCCAAAAGGGGTTGAGCATATGGATGCACCAGCCACTTTCTCTGTTTAAATATCTCAGAAAAAATATTACTACAAGTGCTGCTGGGCCCTTTTTAAGATGGGAAGGTTGGGTGGCTGGAACAGCTGTCCTGGACCAGTATCTCACCCAAGATCCTCTCTGAGAGTGGCCAAAATTAAGTTTCCTTTGCTTTGATGGGTGTTTGTCTCAGCCACAGTTTAGCTTCGGTACAGCTGTGCGGAGCTGCAGCCGGCAGGACTAATGTAGTGGAAACGGTGAGAGAGAGAGAGGTTTGGTTTTGCTCCTGGCATTTTTCAGGGAAGAACAAAAACTCGCCTACTGCCTAATGAAGGAAACTCCATCCTTCTACATATGTTTCTTTGAAACGGGCTAATGCTTTTATTATCCATAACTTTTGGCACCAAGCATCATTAGCATCTCTTATTCACCTCTGAAGTTCAGCCCATACAGGTGCAAGGATGGTTCCCGAGTTATCTTTAAATACACTTTAGGGAGGGGAAAAAAAAAAAAAAAAGAAAGAAAGAAATCCCATCTGTTTCTTTCCGGAGGGTAGAGTTTCTGTGAGATTTATCTCGTGGCTCCTCTGAGCTTGGTTAGTGTGAAGCATGCACTGGACACACTCACACCCCAGTCTGGGTTGTGCACAGCCGCCACCACCTTCCCTCAGCTGACAATTCCCTTCCCTGCATCCCATATGGCTCCATGCATCTCCCGGCATCCCAACAAGTGCTTCCCGGGAGAGTGGCGCAGGTGACAGCCGTGCCGGTGACAGCCACGGTGGGTCAGGTAGCCCGGACCCTCCTTCCCTGGGACCACAGACCTCATTAGCTGCCACTTGATTTATCAAGAGGGCATTATGGCTTTGGAAGCTGACATCTTTTTGGATTGCAAATAGGAGAGGAGGAAACTGTACCCTGTGAAAAGATTGATTAAATACTAATTAACCTCTTTTCTTAGATAATGAAAGCACTTCAGTGAGCTGGATAAACACGATGCGCATCAGTTGCTCTCCTGGCGAAGCAACGGGTAATTGAGAGAGCAATATCCATTACTGATGTTGTGACAGGAAAGGTTTTCCTTTCAGATTATAAAAGACTTGCTGCAGGAGAGATGGTACTCAAATAGGAAGAAAAAAGAATGCCATATTCTTTTATCTCAGGAGTTAAATCCCTTCAGTTTGAATACTTCTACCAGCGAACTAGAGAAACAACTTGGACATTTATATCTAGGGATAGTCAAGTGAAAAACTAAAAAAGTAAATCAAGTTACTTAGGCTTTGGAGGGAGGGATTGACTCAGCTGCATATAGCTGCTGGTCTTTACTGGTAAGATCTCTAGCTTTTCTAGATTCTGGGCAAAATAATCTATAAATACTGACTGTTTCCCGTGAATCCCAGAGACTAAACTGGAAAATCACAGGGGAAGAAGAGATGCATTTTCTGGTCCATGTTAAGATTTACATCCTAAGGCCATGTGCCAGTCTTCCACAAGGAGACCAGCCTTGCCAAGGAGGACATTTGCTTTCTCAAAAGTGAGTATTTTCAAGGAGAAATTCAGGTGGGAAAGGACTGTTTAGTGCAGTTTGTTCAACTTTTACCTGCCACTAGTGTTTTTCATTCTTTCTGATCCTGCCTTTGAGACTTTTCAGCTCGTTATCCTGAAGGTCCCATGGGGAATCCAACGTGAATATGACCATGCTGGGAATTTCGTCTTCCTCCCTTTGCTTTTTAACATTTGCCTTCTTTGTTTGGCCTCATTTATCTAAACTGAAGTGTTCATCAAGGACCCCTTAATCTCTTGGTCCCCGCGGTAGGACAGGGACAAACTACTGAGTCCATGGTGCCCCTTGGGCTATATGTCCCTCTCCTGCCACCTTCAAAAGCAGACTAACACCATCTTAGGTATGGGATTTTGTATTTGCATCTTTCGTATTTGCAGATATTGTGTTTCTTCAGGCTTCTCATCTCAATGGAAACCTGCAAGTTGGAGAAGCACGATGATCTGCCAGATGCCAAATGCTGCTGTAGACAGTCCTACTGGAGGTACTCCTGGGTATGATTTTACAAAGATTGCTGACATCTGCCATGCAGAGAGGAGCAGAACAAGTTGTTTGTTTGTAGAAATAAGTCCAATTAACTCCTACAGATGGAACTTAATCCATTATTTGTGCAACAAACCATTATGGTCCGTAATCACCTTGGACTGCCATTAGACAGCTTTAAATGCTTTCCTAGAAGGCAATTTTGTGAAATCTTCAGGTTAAAAAAAAGATTATCCTGGAATGTGCAGAATGTAATAATCCAAGAAAGAGACAGTGAAGTCCTGAGGACTCTGCCAAATCCCTGTTTGGGAAATAGAGGCATCAGTCCCCTCACATGCTTCCATTCGTAATTAAGCATATCTCATGGGCATGAAGCAAGAGTGGAAAGGAGGCTGTGCGCTGGCACAGGCTGGTCTTTCTCTGAAGCACAATGAATCTCCTGGGTGGAAAGCAAGGGAACAGGGGGCTGAATAATGCAACTAAATGAATGAGCTCCGAGCAGGGATGTTAGTGAGACACTCTAAGTATTTTCTTTCCAGTTACAGCATTAGAAAACCCGATGAACTTTCTGAACTCGATGTCGACACTTCCATTGGCGCAGTGCATGCAAGACCGTGTCTGTGGACCCTTATTCACTATTACTCAAAGAATAAAGCTAATTCTCTTCTCTAAAAGTCTTGCTTCGGCAAGTTTTTACTCTATGCAGAAGTATGCTGCGCGCTATGTCCTACTGACCTTGC
This sequence comes from Fulmarus glacialis, assembly GCF_000690835.1. Classification (NCBI taxonomy): domain Eukaryota; kingdom Metazoa; phylum Chordata; class Aves; order Procellariiformes; family Procellariidae; genus Fulmarus; species Fulmarus glacialis. Next base: position 4,654 of record NW_009192381.1, on the reverse strand, counting down.
CAAAGTCCTACTGACAGTCAACGAGTCAAACAAATGGGGTAGGAGCCGAGTGAGAACTGTTTCTTGTACCTGCGGAGTCATGCACATGGCATGGAGAAGGGTGGCATCTCTGTCCCAGCCTCTCTAATGTGATACTTCTTTTTCCTTTTCGAACCATCAGAGTTTCATAAGATCTTCGAACAGTGAGATGGGAGGTACTAACAGATGCTGCTGCAGAGACAGTCAAATAGGAAATGGCCTCAAGCTGCGCCAAGGGAGGTTTAGATTGTAGGAAAAATAAAATTTCTTTACTGAAGGAGTGGTCAGGCCTTGGAACAGGCTGCCCAAGGAAATGGTTGAGTCACCATCCCTGGAAGTATTTAAAAGATGTGTAGATGTGGTGCTTAGGGACATGGTTTGGTGGGCATGGGGGTGTTGGGTTGATGGTTGGACTTGATGATCTTAGAGGTCTTTTCCAACCTTAATGATTCTATGATTCTATGATTCTATGATTAAATAGAGGCCAAAGTGGGAAACCTGAATAACAATGAGTGCTGTGCCATCGGCGTTTCCACACTGACAGAGAATAGCATTATCGATTGGGAAGAGTGTAGTCACTCTTGTCTAGTGGATCTTAAAGTGGAAGATTGACAACTGAAAAATAATAATAATAATAATGATGATAATAGAGGAGCATTGCGCAGCACGTGGAGCCTTGATCTGGCACCAGCAATGCCTCGTGCGAAACGTTTGCAATCTCTCCTGAGAGGGCAGTAACCCCAGCAGAGAGGCGGTGGGGAGGAAAGCCCTGTTTGCAGGGGGCACAGCTATTTCACGTCGTCAGCTCAGCCTTACACTCCTCTTTGCCCTGGTGATTAATAACAGGGCTGGGTCCCACAGGCCTTTTAAAAGGATCTGTTACTTCACCATGGCTCTATGACATCTGTGATATCTTCAGTATTTTTTCATATTGACCATTATGCCTTTTGGTTGAGGAGGAAGAGAGAAAAGGGATTAGTTGATCATGGGCACTATTACCGGGCTACCGGGCATAAAACTGGTTTTAACAAGTCAGTTAATTTGTTAATCTAGATTAACAAATGCTTCAGTAATGTCCTTTGAAGACTATAAAAGTAAAAGTTCAGCAAAGTATCAGTTGAAAGTATTTTATGCAGTATTTTGGTATCTCCATTCTGCAGTGCTCATGTACAGTACGGTCAGTAAATCTCCTCAGTCCTTACCAGCTCTGCTCCTCCAGATGATTTCTTTTAATTGCATATGCCACCAATAAAAAAGCTCCTGAAAATTAGTTCTCACCTGCTTCTGTTCTGATAATCTCTACCTACTATACAAATCAGTCTTAATGGAGCATTTGAGCCTCAGAGATCTATAATTATAGTATTAAGTTTCATGTGCTCACAGGTAGTAGCACAGACTGTATTTTAAACATCATGTACAGAGTAAAATCAAAATCTACAACAGATTGACACCCAATAATGTAAATCCCTCTGAGGATGCTCTAGTTAATAACTAAACCCCAAGCATTGTTTGAGCCTCACCCCAGCAGGGACGACAGTAAGTAGGGCACCACATGGCATCGAAATCACAGAAAATACTTGTTATCTAAAACCTGTACAGAATTTTGGATTCACAGTTATTTGCTCACTTTTTGAGCAGACGTAATTCATAGAGACGCTCTAGAGCTTCAAACCAGTTGGAAAAGGCTGGGACAGAGTAGCTCCAGCACTGCCGGGCTGCTGTGGGCCCTGTTCCCAGAGCACACGAGCATCTTGTAGTTGGTAGCGGATTGTTTCCCCACAGTAAATCTCAGCAGAGAGAAAGTGGGATAATCTCAGTTGTGTTTTGAGAATCTGTGCTGGAAGCACGTTTCCCAGCTAGCAAGGATGCCCTATCTATGGGGCCATCTCAGACTTTCTCTCCTAACTAAAAGGGAATTAAGTGAGACCTAAGGACTTGCAGAACCTCCTGGCAGAGGGTCCCTAAAGCTTGCATGCCCCGGAGGTGTTTGTTTGCATCCAGCAGGATGCAACACCTATCAGCAGACATATGAAAAAATGCGTATGCGTATATGTAATGTGGTGCCAAGATTCAAATTCAAGCTATCGCAGTTATTTCTGAAGTCAGTAAGGGTCTTGCCACTGGTTTCAGTGGGACTGAGATTGGTGCCTGTTTATGGAAATTTTTTACCATGTAACTATCTGGTGTTTCCAAAGAATTTGCGAAGGATTTCATCAGCCCTAGCATTTAATTCGCCTATTTTTTTCCTGTCCTACTTGTGCAAGGAGATGATTTTAGTGCAATTAAAAATCCACCTGTTTGCAATCGGGGAAGCCTGTTCCAGCTCCCTGCCAATTCACTAAACTATCCTTTGCATAAAAACAAATACAAACCCTGTTATAAACAGGGGTGCAGGTTGGTCCTGCAGCCTCTCAATATAGGCATTCCATCTGTCCCGGCGGCAGATTTGTTCAACTATGTCTGAACCTATCACTGCTCGGGGGAAAAACTGTTCTCTGACTCATGTTAATGTATGAATCTAATTGTATCCTCACGCAGTTTGCAGCTTTCATTGCCCATTAGGAACACTAACATCATACACTGAGTCCTGGTAGATGTATGGTCTTTATATACTGCATAATGTCCACAGATCTCTGCTCGCAGCTAAGAAAACACAAAAGAATAGAGGATATTTTGAAGTTTTGTGGAGTTTTTTTTTCCTTTGAGATTGAAGTCCAGTGTCTTGGGACCCAGTGACTTTAGATGACCTTCCGTCTCCATGGACTGTACTAAATTTCAGCCCCTGGAGGCTACTCCATACAAAACCTCCTGGCTTTCAAGGGCAGGTGCAAGCAAAGCTTCACTGCGTCACAGATCAAGACCTGTTACTGCCAGAATTAGATTTCACAAATCTCTTTTATTTAAGAGGACATCATTAAGGAACTGGCCTATACTGGTTGCTGGTGCCTTTAATTAATATAAGTATTATGCTGCTATTAGGATTTCCAAGCAATATTTCCTTTTCAGCATTTATACTTACTGAGAAACAGAGCTGGATGTGTGTGTGTGTATAGACAAGTATATGAAAACTATGTTAAAAAGATGTAAAGATTGCAGATTCAGGCACTCAAAGAGGAAGAAATGTTGACACCATTGGTGTCTCTGCAAGCTTAATGCAGCTCCTCTCCTGATTTTTGTGGCAATTCTATGATCCCATGTTATATTTTTGATAATATATTCACCTTCTTCGTTACATAGAGGGATTAATTTTCAGGCACAGATTTTGCCTGTGTGATGAACGGCTTCTCAGTGTTTTGTGTGGTGCTTTCAGTGTTTGCCTCTGCCTTTTTCCCTGCACAGTATATGACCATGTCCTGAAGACTGAATTTCTTCTTGGGCTTTTACAGCAGTCCTGAGCATCCGAGTGCTCTGAAAGCTCTGCTTAACGAAATCACTAAATTCACTGATGATGTGAGAGGATGGTGGTACCCCAATTTTACAGATGGGAAACTGAGGCATAAAAAAATGAAAGTCAATTCATCCCACTAACCCTGGGCTGTCCCATCTGAGATGTGCAGGACCTGACTTTTTGGCATACTTGGGATTGTACAACACCGTATATCCAAGCATCCACCTCCCTTCCCCACAAACACCCTGTTCACTGCCCAGACAGCTCTGATTCACCAGTGTTTTGGAGGTGGCTGGAAGCACATGGCTGAGCTGCCTCGTTCCCCCCATAAAACAGGGTGATGAGGATAAAACTGTTGCTTTTAAGGGTGTCTGGGTGCCTCATGCGATAGGGGAGCGTTGAGCAATGTTGAAGAGGGGGAGGATGGAGAGACATGAAGAATAGAAGCCCTTCGGCATGGTAGGATTTGGGGGGTCAGAGGGCTCCCCCATTGCACACAATGCAGGAGAAAGGAAAGGTTGGGGTTTCCCAAAAGTGGAGCAGATTTCGTGGAGGCAAGGGCTCCTCTTGACACCCCCAGTCTCTAGCTGAGAGCCACAGCTGTGCCAGGGCTGGTGCCAAGCCCATGCAGTGTGCCTCCAGCCACCCTTTCCCCTGTCCCTGCGTGGGAGTGAGCAGGGAGAGCCTCCATCCCATCGTGTGACTTGGGGAACCCCTGGTTCAGGGGTGCAGCATCCTCTCCTTGCCCCAAATCGCCCCACACCTTCCAGCTCCCCTTGTGAGCCATGGCAAGGACAGCCCTGAACAGCAGCACTGCTGGAGGCACCGCACCGCTCCAGCTCTCTGCCCGCGTGTCCTGAACGGGTCTCTAATCCCTTCTCTGTGAGACTCGGGGGCCAGCTGATGTTTGCAGGTAGCTGCACGTGTCTGTGGCAAGTGTGGTGTGAGAAACACTGGCTTGGCCCGTGCTGAGCATCGCCTTGGGGCAAACATTCCCTTCCGCCCCAGGGTCCTTCTGAGGAAGGAAAAACCCTGAGCTTAAGAAACAAAACTCCAGAGGCACTGCTGAAATTCAGTAAAAACGTTAAAAATTTTATTTACAGGGTAAAGTACAATTTCTTAAAAAAAAAAAAAAAGAGAACCCACTTTGATAAGAGGCATAATAATAGAATAAAGCTCTTTATGTACAAAAATACAATTTTCATATGAATGAACATCTTGAATAAATTAAACCGCTATCTGGCCCAG
>NW_009192380.1:8473-25910 GCF_000690835.1 Fulmarus glacialis | reverse complement strand
CGCTTGGGAGAGAAAATCCGTGTAACTGCCTAGAGGAGGAACATCTGATCAGGTTGCTTTTCAGGATGTTTGCGGAGGCTGCTGGCTTGGGGGAGAGGGTGAGCCGGTCCCAAGTGCTTCAATTAACGTGCACGTAATTAAGGAGAAGACACCCCAGGAGGGAGGGTGGTTTATGTATAAGGAAGGGGCCCAAACTCCCAGAGAGTTTATAGATGCAAGTATATCGTCTGTCTGCACAAACATGCATACACAGGCAGGCTTTCTTCTTCCCTTCCACCCTTTTTTTTTTTTTTAAAGAAGTACAGGTGGGGAGAGACTGTCCGGGACAAAACCAACAGCACTGAATTATTTAAAATATGATGATTATATATTCACGCACGTAGGCATGTATGTCTGTGTGCACAGAGCCCCAGGTCACTTTTTCCAGCTGGCAGCGGGGAGAGTTAATGGAGAAGCATTAGAAATCCGAGGGGGGAGTTATCGTATGAGAGTCGTAAAACCAGCAACGTTTACTTGGATTGGAACCATCAACCTGTGCACACGGGTGGTTTATGCCATCACATTATCCTGCTCTCTCGCCTTCCCCTTTCCTTCTCTCTCTGGTACACGCCTTTGTGGAATACTGTCTTGAGATGGATTGTCAACTTTTTAAAGCAGTGACTTTTTTTTTTTTTTTAACTTGGTGGGTGTAACATCTACAGTAATGGAGCCCCAGTCCTGATTATTCCAGGTAGATGTCTACTGCAACAGCAAATAATAATAATAATAATTTCAGATAACAGATGTAGACTACTGCTTCCCACATCTTACTTGGAAAGCAGGGGGAAGGCAGGATGGAAGGGTTTATCTGGGTCACTGAATCCAGCCCGAGGTAATTTCAGAAACCACATATATCCACACTAAGTTTATGCTGAAATTAAGATTCGTTCCTTAGGCAAAGGAGGAAGAAGAGGGGCAGAGCATAAAGGAGGTCAGCGTTGTTTTTTGACAGATTGTTCATCTGATGTTTTCAGACCAGCAATATCCAGTAGTATCCAGCACCAGATCCTGCATCTGTTCTGGAAACTAATATTCAGCACTTCTTTTAGCTCTTTATGTTTAAAATCCTTGGGTGAATGCAGGGAACTAGTCAAAAAAGCTGCATGGGAAACATGTTGAGGGATTTAGTGTGTTTGTATGCATGCATGTGCACCTCTTAATAACAGGGAAACTGAGGCATGACATCAAAATGACTCACGGAGCTATTGAAATAGTGGTGGAACCAGCATTAAACTCCTAGCTCAGTTCTAACACATGTTTAGGAACTGCTCAAGCTCTGGGAGGATGGGGGGGGACAGAGGCCACATCCACCTTAGGAACATAAGAGCACTTGCTAAACTCACTGGTGCTAATGGGGGTGTTCAAGCGCCACCCCTGTAGCTGCCTTCCCATTGCTCCCCACTAATAAAAACACCAATACCTAAGCAGTTGCATTTTTGGATGCCCAGTTAAGATCAACCTCTCTAGCATCTTTTGTACTTCCTGAGGAGCAGCACTAACCTGCTCTTAACCAGGCAGGTATTTGCCTAAATTTCTCTCTTGCCAAGGGTGTGGTTTCTAGATCAGTTTAAGCTGATCTAAAGCCAGGCTCCTCCTGAGAAAGATGTTTTTTCTCATCCTACCCCAGCCTGGACCTTCACCTGTGCAACCCCACCCCTCTCCAACGCCAGTACTAACACATCCACACACAGGTCAGGAAGCTGATTCTGTTTTTAAAAGTAATCTTTTTTTAACCATTTATGTGTTTGTTTTTGCTGAATTAGTTTTCTGCTGGATCAGCTCCTTGTTCTGACTGACTGCATACTGTGCTGGAAGTAGGGAGGCCACAGGAATCAGCTGGGGGCAAGGAGAGGGTGTCTGGGCTGGGCTGCCTTAGGTTGGCTTAAACTGGTGGTGGAAGGGCAGACAGATGATTCAGTATCCCTCTGCTCTCCCTTTCAGCTGCAGATAACTTGATTTCCCTCTCTTTTTTGTTCCTTGTAGGCAGTTTGTTTTTCCTGAGTTTTGAGTGTTGGCCTTTCATCAAGCAGCAGCAGGGCAAGGAGACTTGCCTTTGTCACGGACAATGAGATTAAAAAATCTAAGGATGGAACAGTGGACTGGAGAGCAGGTCTCTCTGCTGCGTGAATTACTTACACCTGAATTGCCTGTAGCTCACATTTAAAAACTGTCTAAATTTCAGGTCAGTGTCATGCTTTGGAATGGCATCACTCTTTGAGAGAAAAAAAAGAAAAAGATAGTTTGGGAGGTTTGGATCCTGACTCATTAACACCTTAGGTAACTACTGTTGAAGCTGTGTGTGTCATTGAAGAAACAGCAGAGGAAGAAAAGTAAACCTTGAAACCTCTTGATCTGACAAATTTCTTGAAAAAGTGATGTTTGAATCTATTTCCTTCTTGTTCTGTCTGTTTAAGTGGTCTGGGTTTGGCCAAGTTTAGATACATCCTGATTTAATGCACAATATGTTCTTTAAAGAGGGGCAATGCTGCAACTGTATCCTATGCTTTCATGGGAGTAGTTGCAAGAGTTTAATCTTTTATAGCAGTATTTTCTATGATCCTGTTGTACCAGATACAGCATTAAATAAATGCATGATAGTTTGCAATGGGGGTACTGCTTGCATGTATTCTTAAAACAGCATAACAAAAACACTAGGACTGTGCGATGAGAAAGGGAATCTGTTAAAGAATAATTTTTCTGAACATGAGGTCCTTAGCTCTTGACTTCAGCTTGCTTTGGGACACAACAAAGAGCAGCATTTATTCTGCTGCATACAATAAAGGCTGATGCAGCTCAAACTGCAATGGTTCAGTCCTCAGATCCGAGCTTGAATATCAAGTATCTTTCAAACAGAAAAGGTACGAACTGGATTGCCTTTCTCATGGACGTCTTTCTCTTCCCTCCTTTCTTGCCTGCTGTGGAAACCCCATCCTGCTTCCTGTAGGATCAGTTCCACACAGGTTGCTGAAATATTGGCACCCTCATGTCATTGTCTTTGTCCTCCTCCTTCCTGGATCAATTAAGAAACCAGTTTTTCCTCTTACTCTTCTCTGCTTCTCTTGTCTGTCCTCTTCTTGAGAGGGAAAACTAAATGCTTATGATGAAGTAATCCCTGTTTGTTGGCACTTGCTGCTTCAGATAATTTCTATAAAAACAAACTCCCAATGTTTCTGAGGTTCTGCGCAAGCCACATGACCAATTGAGTAACTTTTTGATCTCTTTGAGCTTTGCGTGTACGCTCTTATCTGATTTTTGTACCAACTACTGCCATTGTTTTTGTTTGTGTGGAAGTCAATATAGTTGGAAGCATGTATTTAGGAGATGAAGGGTCTGATTTTAAAACATGAAATGGACAAAAATGTGCAGGTTTGTGCTTGATGAAGTTGTATGTGCCGCTGTCATCATCGTGTACCCACATTAGGCAAACACTGGTGGCAGAATTTGGCCGTTTGCATTCAGTTTTACTAAATGGGCAGTAAAAAGCGTGGGTTCTGCTCACAAACTCATTTCATCACTTCTTAAAAATCAGACACAAAGCATTTTTTCCTCTTTTCTGCTGAATCAGTTTCAAGCTCCTTGCCTTCCTACTTTGATGTCCTCTTTTTAACTTTAACCATGTTTCTTTTCCATTCTGTTTTGCATCTTCTCTCATTTGTCTTGAACAAAGTGCAAGTCCTAAATTATAGCAAACTTTTTTCTTCTTCCAAATATTCCCACTAAAATAGCATGTGTTTGGGGAATTTTGGACTGTTCCTCTGGGTCCTGTGCATGCAAAACACTTACATAACAAAAATAATAGCATTATTATTTGTACGAGAATGCCTAATTAGCTTGCATATTTAATTACGCTATATTGGATCATTCTTATCAAAAGTTTCTATTCATCTCTTCAGCGTTATTACTGAGAACAAATTCACCAATATGAAAGTAATCGCATTATGGGTTAGCCATTATATTAGCTCTAATCCAGGAGTTTGAACAGATCTGGGTTGAACTGTGCGGGGTTGGACTACACTGATTATGTTATAAAAATTAAGTATTTATTCTCATTCGTACTGATCAGAGGAGAGTCAGAAATGAAATCTGTGTTTTGGGGTATGAAAGGGCATTATTATTCTGGAGATGCTAGTGATAACTAAAATAGAAAATTACCGCTGGATTTATGAAATGGGACTATAGTGCTGAATCTAATGTTCATCAACTGAGTAAGGAGAACAAAGTTCAGTGCTTCACAGTTCAGCACTTCAAAGGACTTCACTTGATAAAATTGGATCTTCGAGGGGATTATTTTGTTATTATTTACTCCAGAGAACATTAGAAATGAGTTCATATCATTGAAACATTTGTAGTATTACATTTATCATACATCTATATACAGCTTCAATATGTTATATTTTTTATATATGTTTGTATGTTGTTGTTTGTATATTGGTATGAGCATGTGTATGTGTGCATTCACCAGTATACTTCAATAATGTCTTTAAACTTTATATAAGTAATATATTTCTGTAGCAGATACATACACGTGAATATTGTTTAACATAGGACCACTTTTAGGTCCATATATTGCTAAAGCAGCCCAAATGAAACTGAATTTGGTTTTGTACTATTAGATTATTCTGTGGACACTTGATTCGCTTGAAGCCTTTGGCATAAACCCAAGCGTTTCCTTCATTGGTAACATTGTAATCTGAACACCTGAAATCTTAGGCTTATATTTGTGAAAAACTATGCTGAGAACGCACTCATATGTCACTGTTAGGAGCGGACTTAAGCCATGCTGCAGCACCTTGGAAATGTGCCTCTGGAAGTCTGCTTAGTTGTAACGTTTTCTTATAATAAATGGTGATCTTTGCTTCTACAGTCCATCATTAGACATTCAGGATTCTTCTTATTAACATATATTTATGTCTCCTAGAGTATTTTTTAGTTTTCTGCTGTTTGTATTCACTAAAGGTAGAGATGTTTGATATTTTTACAATGGGCTATGTACAAAAAGCATATAAAACCTATTCATTGTTTTCAAAGGGAACAACAATAACTGGTTCTGACCTGTAAAATGCAATGGGACAAATTTGGATGGCTTTACTTTTTCTCTCCAGGCAGGTGCAGAGCAATACCTCAAAAGAACCATTATTTTGTGCCTTTATTCCAATGTGTACATAAATGCTTGCATAACCCTTGCACAGCTGCTGTACAAACTACTCATGCCACAAGTATTAGTAATCCTAACAGGGGAGGTTGCATGGAAAATTGGGGTGTGTATGCTAAACCATATGTACCATGCCCCTGAATCATAAAACTTCTGTTGCTGGAGCAGAGAGATCTTTGGAGACTGTGGGTTTTACAGGTCTGTAGGAAGCAGGATTATATACAACAGCTGCACCCCACAGTTTCTCTCCTGTTGAGGCTTATCTTGTGCATTTAAATAAGCAGAAAACAGAATTTGGTCCAACATTATCATAATATGGTCTCAGCTTCTACTTTTATTTATATTTCATTTCCATAGGAACAATTATTTTAACAGTTTATTTTTAATACATATTAGAGCCACTCAAATTGGAAGTTCTGAGCTGCCAATTTCGAGCTGCATGGGGCTGCCGAGATACAATGTGCATTTTTTGTCTCTGGTTCTGCCTCTAAAATAACTTCATATCTGCGATGATTTATAGCAGTGTTTCTGAACTGGTCTGAAACAAGATGGAAGTTGGAGATTCATTTGATTCTCTAAAGCCCTGCCCACAAAAATCCCTTCCCAAGTTGCACAGCGTAGCACGGTTTGGCCCTGATTCTCCATGGTTTGAGGAACGTTCCAGCTCCCGGTCTGACCGAGAGAGGAGGTTTGCCACATTACAAGTGGCTGCGTGAAGCAATCTCCCAGAGCTTTAGCAGCAGAAAATCATTAATGAGAAGTTTATGCAGGAGGATTTTAAAATAACATGAAGGGACTGTTTCCTCTGCTGGTGTAAACTGGCATAGCACCATGCGAGCAGACGGAGGTATGCTGATTTACAGCAACCGAGGAAGTAACCTGGGGCTCTCGGCTGACTGGGTATGGGGTGGTTGGTATTACCGCTGCTCTTCGTGTGGAGGATGCTTTAGTTGTAAGTGCACCGCTGTAAGAGTTTATCTGTCTGAGACCGGGACTTCGAAGTTTTCAGTCGGAAAATTTTTGCTTCCTAAATAGTGCTTAGCGTGCACTGAGTTTGCTTTGTAAAGTGCATCTTTTCAGCATTCATCCGAAGCCTTTTCTGCTGTTGTCTGAGCCCCATAGGCAAATATATACTGTGAGACTATTAAGATAATTTTTCAGTTAAGACATCGTCAAACTGCAAGCGGGACAATAGAAACAAAACCCCTTTTGTTCTCACTAAACTGTTCCTAATGACCCCCTCTATAAACAGTGGCAGCAGCGGAGGTCTCAACAAGGCTCTTCATTGAGACCCCTTTCAAAAGGACAAGCAGAGCAGAACATGGCGCAGAAACTCTCAGAGTTACTGCACTTTACTCCGCTTTGGTGGTCTGACCACAAGAGAGAATCTGTTGTTTTTGTTGTTCAAGGCACCCAAAAAGAATAATTTAAAAGCATGAATTTCCACAATTAGCATCCTATAAAGAGTTCTAAATATTTGGATTGTCGGGAAAAGAGCAGAAGGAAGCACTTTGTTTGTTTGTTTACTTAAATCAAGGGGCTATAAAATAGACTCTTATGAGTTCCATATAAAAGCTTAAATTTTTTTGAAGAGATGAGTTGTTATCTGTTAAGCTCATATGAAAATAAAAACGTGAAGTCCAAAGAAGTTAAGATTTTTACATTCCAGTAAGGTTCTCGCATTTGTTTTGGGGCTAAAAATCAGCTTTGTGAATAACATGTGTTTATCATGGGCAAGGGAAAGCTCTGAGCAGGGGAAAGGTTTCAGTTGTTTAGTTTCTAGAGAAATTGGAGATATGGTGACAAACTGAAACCACTAAGGACCAAACCCTTGTTCTTCCAGATGAGTAACTGTAGGACGCTCTGTACGTGTAGCATAGACAGTGTGTCTTCACACGGTTGAGGGCTATGGACATTATGAATCACTTCCTGATTATTTCTGTCCCTATTTCTGTATCCTGAATACATCAGAAGAACAGCACAGAAGACCTTCCACTTAAACAAAAACCTATTTACAGAGCATCTTCATCGTATGTAATTGGGAAGCGATGATAGGTCAGGCAGCAAAAGTCCATAATTTGGATGATTTGGGAATTACACTGACTACATTTGCAAATAGAAAAGCCAGTTTCTTCTGAAAGAAGCTGGAGTTTGCCTTCTAGCATCTGATTTATTAGGGGTGTTTCTAAGTTAAAGCATGGGCTGCTGCTTCATTTGGAAACAGATAGGAGGAGATCATGGAAGGAGAAGAGAGAAGAACATCCATTAAGACAGGAACCACATATTCTGAGTAAAGGCTAAATCATGGAGAAAAGTAACTCCTACAAGATTCAGAACACCTTCAAGTCTCCACGGTGTGATGGGGGTCTGAGGGCACTTTGCCATTTGTGGGCAGTGCTCAGCAGTTCGCAGCTTTGGGCTTTTGTTTTTTGATTAGGGATAGTTTTTCCTTCATAGGAGAGTGGGATGGAAGGTTTCAGTGTGTCTTAGAAAAAGGAGGGATTTGGGTAAGTGCAGGATGAAGGTCTAGTGCCCTGTGACAGGATACGGAGAGAACGCGAAATGTCAAAGAAATCGTTAAGAGATTTCCAGTAGAAACAAAAGAATCTTTGTGAAAGATACTGTTAGCAGTCTAATGGAAGGAATGGGGACGTAAAATGAATTGAGAGGATTTGCAAGTTGTTTCTAAGCCTTGAGGCAAGAACAAAAAGCTGAGCGTTTACTGTTTACTATATTTGGTATGTATGGAAGAGCAGTTTGGACATCAAGGGAGCTAATAAAATGCAGAGCCGAATTCGTCTCTTTACTGCAAGCTGTGTTGTTGCACTAGGGATAGAGAAAATGCTTCTGTTAAAGGACAGTTCCGAGGAAAAGCAGCTGAGACTTGATCTGGCCTTTTGTGAAAATGACTGTTTTCACGGCAGCGTAGCCAAGGTCCATAAGCACACGCCAAGGTTTTCCATTTTTCTTATTTGTATGCATGTAAGCATTGTACAGAGTGCTGTAGATCTGGTTTTCAGGATTAAATATGTAACTGTGTAATGTGATAGCATGAAGGTACAGTATTAATTTTGTCACATCTTTCCTCAAAAATCTATGTTTGAGGGTTGTTTTTACTGAAAATTTTTGGAGAAAGACTAACTGTATCTGACTAAAATTTGCTGCCTCAGAGACTTTCTGGTTGAGACGTCCAGGTGGATAGGCTGAAAAAACACCTTGTTTTCTGAATCTATCTACAGAAGTTCATGGGAATTTATTTATCAGGATAAATGAACAAACGGATTTCTAACTGTGTTTAATGCCATGTAAACCGGATTTTATTTAACGTTTTAACTAGAAATGCTCATATTTAGGGGTCATACTAGAGATGTGATAACTGTTAATCATGAAGAACAACAGTGTCAAAGAGGATCATTTTCTTCTAGTTTTCGTATGATTACGATAGGATAAAGATAAGGAAAAAGTAACAACATGAACTTTATATTGACTTTGACTGATGTAAAATGGCTTTCTCTTGAAAGTGATGAATCTGGTTATACGTGAATCTCCTGAGCCAAAGTATTCTACTTACTGTCTTTCAAACAATCTTGTGATTCTCTTAGATTTTTAATAATGTTAGTAGTCATTTATCCCAGTGCAAAGAAAAGCTTATTGCAAGCTTTCAACCTATACTAACAACAGTAGGACACAGGTATATTGGTATAAAACAGCGATCTTTAAAATTTTCTGATTTGCAGACTTTGGCGGCAGCCAATTCTTTATGTCATATCAAAGCAATCTGTCTTATTTACCTTTTTGGATCCCTGTAAAAGCAGCTCACGGGCCCCAAATGCTTGTGAAGCACACTTTAAAAAGCAGTGATATAGGACAATACAGAATGCACAAATCAAATTAATTTTCCCTATGCAAGAGCTAAATGTCTCTCACTCTTCTAAAGGCCAGCAACTTGGATCAAGTTATAAGAGAAAAAAATAAATTGAAGAGTTAAGGGTGGTGCACTGAGAATTAGAGTTGTCCAGAAACAAAAAAAATCTAGTCTATAAAAAAATTAACGGTTTTGACATTTGTTTTAGATTTGTCACAGAATGATTTAAAAAACAAAACATGAATAGAAAGAATGAGACATCCCAGAATAGCCAACATCCAGTGGCTAGGGTATTTACTTGGGCCATATCCAAGTAGTGCTTTACGGGATTTGGAGCAGACATTTGACATAATGTTTTCAACATTATTTTTGTCAGACTCAAATTTGGGCTCTGAAGTGGGTTGAAAAAGAGCTTGCTTGGAGTCCTGTACTTCATAGGTGAGACTTAGTCACCAGGCTGTTTCATCACTCACTCTCTCTTTGGCCGAGGGAATTTTATTTTTATTTTTTTAAACAAAGTAAAGTAGCTGTATAGAGAATAGACAGACAACTATTCTGTTGCATTTGGTAGGGTGCTGCCGTATATTTGGGTATTTTTCTGACTTTGGGAGTGAATAAAGTAACATCCACATTTCTACTCCATTGTCACTCAGAACAGATTTTTCTCATGGAAATATCTGAACCTGCCTAACTATATTTCCATGGAAATCAATATATTACCTTTAAAAAATTTATTTTTGGCAATTTGGCATTTTCTGATGACAAAAAGCACTTTGTCCAAAAATTCCCATCGAGCTTTTCTGAGCTGAGACTTACCTCTGTATTGTACAAATGGGAGGCATTTACCTCCAGTATTTTTGTAGGTTTAAGAAGAGATCACAAGTGAAATGTGGTCTGGGATGATAAAATCTCTGTGTGTAGATTTGTGGGAACTTCGTAAGGAATATGTAAAGTAACATATAAAAAGCTGTTGATGACTGTCTCTTAGCTAATCCTGAAATTAAGTTAAATTCAGTATGTAGGGGAAAAAAGTCAGAAAATTTATTGGGTTGAAATTTCAGCTCTTCTCCTTTGCTTTGCAAACACGGATCTCAATCCAATCCTTTCATCCTTGTTCCCAGTCCCACTCTGAATCTCACCAAGCTCCACTGGACACACGTGTTCAGCTTCTCTTTCTGGTTTGGCCTGTGCTCCTGCCAACCTCCCACTATTTTGTATTCCTTCCTCCCTGCTGTCTCTCTTACACCCAGGCCTGATCCTCCCACAAATGCACTTCCCTAGCGCTGTGCACCCTTGGGCGTTATTGACTAAGAACTGAGACTTGCAAGTCTCCCGGGGGAATCTACAGGCGTATGTAGAGTGGAGAGCATGCATTTCAACAGCACACTCTCCCCGAGCCTCAGCACTCTCAATTCATTAATCAGCATAGTTAATTTTAAAGACGTTTACCATTTCTGCAACTGGTTATTGGAAAGCTGATTACTGGGTTAATGGCCCTACTTGAAAACAGTTGTCCCATTACTGTAGATGAAGTCAGTCCAGTTCAGCATGCCTTGTAATAAAGCATTGTTACAGATTATGTATGCAGTCAATGCCTTGTTTTCCTAGAAGAACAAAATGGAAATATATTTTGCATCAGATATTAAATGTGGCTTGCCCAATTCCCCAAGCAGTTAAATGATATTGAACAATATTGGGGGTAGCTATGTTTGATGTCACATGCGCCTCTCAGCTCCATTCCCTCGTGCAGATTCAGTATCTGTAATACTTCACTTTTAACATTCACTTCTGAACAACTCAAGTCTCTAGGACTGAAAATGAACACCATGCAGGGACAGCAAAACTAAGTCGTCTCCAGCCCAGGATTTGGTATAGCTGTGCTAATTCACCTACTGAGAAATAAAGTAGTCTAATTACCTACTGAGAAGCAGAATTTATTAGCTCTGGTGCAAGTTTCTTGTTCTGCTCCTAGAACCTGGTCTAGCTTGTTTTGAGCTAACGCAGGTAGTCCCAACAGGTGCTGTACACACTTCCTGTAATTTCGGAAGCGCTGGGTGATGCTCTACTTTAGATGAAATATATAAACAAGATTCTACTGACTTCTGGTCAGTGGAGATCCTATCACGCCTCTTAGTCTGGTTCCCTAGGGAAACTACTTACACAATCTTATTATTTGTCTGACCCAGTTTCCAATACGCTGACACACTTGTCACAGGTTACTTAGATGTTTCAAGATACACTATGTCCTCACCAGTTTTGCAAGAATTAGCACCTAAGTAGAAGAAGGAATCCTTATTAATGCTCCCATTGAGGAAGAAGGGAGAATTCAGCAATTATTCATTGAGCTTGACAACAGCAAGCCATTTGGCTGATTTGCACATTGCTCTGATATTCCTGCTTTATTCAGCTGCCAAATCAAAAAGTCAGGGATGGCTAGAGGAAAGATGCCAAGGCATGCTAGGGTACTCCCCAGAGAATAAGAGATACTGCGTGTTCTTGGGGGCGGGGGGGTGGGGGGGGGGGGGGGGGGGAGAGTCTGGAGGGGTGAAGGGGGCTGGAGGCATTGCAGTGTGATGTGGTAGAGGACAGGAGGACAGCTGGGGTTATTCCAGTAGGGAGGTGTAAGAGACGTAACATAAATCCATAAAGAATCAAGCTTCATTAGTTCCACTTTTCAGGGAATAATTTGTTAGGAAAATATTGAGGTCTCGATTTTGGTATTTTGGATACGTTTACAGGCTGATTTAACCCTTCTACAATTCCATGTATCAGTTGTAGCTGGTATACCTCCTTGCTGTTACACAGCCTGCTGTTATTTGACCTGAAAAGATCATTATACTAGCTTTATTTGATGTGCCTTTAATAAAGTTGTAGCTGTTGTGACTATAACTCATGACTCCCATGTCACTCTGCAGTGGTGTAACCAGCGATTGCATTCCAGTAACATCAGTTCAAAGGGAAGTATGAGGGACTCAAATGTATGCCAGAGCATGGTGACTTTTATTACTCCTCTCCTCCCGCACTCCTCTGTTAGGAAGATACATTCTCTAGCTGGAGAACTGAGAAGTACAAAGCATCCTTCGACCTTGTAGTGCAAAATGTAAAAAGTGATGTTATCTGCAGAAAGTGGACTTTAGATTCTATCAGCGCACATTTAGCATAAAGCATTTCCTATGGTAATGCCTCTCACTTTCCCAGACTTTTACAGGCTCCAAGTGGCACACAGGCTGCAGACCCCTTTGTAATGTTAATGAATCATCTTAATGGACTGTTTTAGCAGAAACATTCATCACCTTTTGTACCACAATGATTTTTTTTGTTATACTTAAATGGTTAAGTAGGCAATAAATGCCTATCAGACCAACCACTATGGTCTAGTAATCCACCTCACTATAAATCACCAGTGGATTATTATTGTCCTGTTTAATTAACACTCTTAAGGGATTCTATCGTTGGATAGACTTTCACCTTGCACTAAGCAGGCATTAACATTTCAAATAAGAAGAAGTGTGTTTATGTGAAAAGCGTTAATCAGTGTGACCTGGAACTGGTAGTGGTGGGTTGGATGAAATATGTGCATGTGTATATATGCCTGTGCGTCCCTGGGCGGTGGTTTCTTACATCAGTTTTCAATGGCAGCTAAAACCAGACCTATGGAATACTTATTTAAGTCATAGCGAATGATAGTTTCAGTATCATTTGTATTAGGTCTTAAAGATATTTGGCTATATTTGGTTGTAAATAGCAGCTTTCGAGATTTTAATTCCAGGAGTTAGGAAGGTGATGGGTTTTGTGAGTGTACATTTTGTGTGTAATATGGGTTTGTTTGTGGTTTAATTCAGTCTGAAGTGGTTTTAGAGGACTGGATCAAACCCTTTTCTTTTTCTGCAACAAAAGGTGAGAGGGGAAGTCTGATCCTGTTGCTCCTCTGTGAACTCTTTTCAGACTTCACAGCCAGAAAGAGTAAGCTAAGCAGCAAGAGTTCCTGGGAAAGGCAGGGGGGTCCGTAGGCTTATATACTCTGCAGAACAATCCCTGCAGTTCTTTTGCAAACGAAATTCCCACACTGGGACACAAGCTTGATACAGGATCACTCTCAATATACAAACATTTTTGTACGTAGTACAGCTCAATGCTGGTTTTCTCCTCTTGGCAGAATATAAAGATGGCAGCTTTTTTCCCTCCGGTAATACAATTTAATGCATTTATTAGTAATTTCCTCATCTTTTGTCAGGAGAGAAAGCCATTTGAAAAAGGCTCTTGTTAAGGCAGTGTTTCCCACCCATGAAATCTTATCCTGCTTTCTTTGATTTTGTTACATTCGTAATACTAGTAGTGCACTTACCAACTGCATGTTGTATGGATACCAACAGTAACAGCAGTTATGTGAAGTAAGCAAGTACTCCATTTCCATTTTACAGACGGAGCAACTAACACGTAAATGTTCAGAGGTTTTCTGAGGTCTTTAAGAGTCACAACTAGTCGCATAGCTCAAGAGACCCTGTTTCTTGTCTGCACACAAACCTGGTATGCACATCCCTTTCCTCTTGGCATTTTTGTTAAATTATTTCCTAGTATTGGACTCCTGCACATTAAAGAACAAATAAAACTGCTAAGTGGAATGCAAACACACTACATCTTTTCAATTAAGAGACTGAATCTCTTAGTATAAATTCATTTCCTGAAACAAAACTCCAGTTATGTAAGGTTAATTCTTTCCTCTAAGATTGTATGGGTTTATTGACTAACAAAATCTTCTGTTGCATAAATGAAAATGTGCTATGTAATGTAGTCTGCTGATCAGAGGCAAAACCATAGCATTAGCATTTTCACTGGGTATTTGTGTTTCAGCTGCACACTAATCTGCCAGTTTTTATTCTATTTGTAACTGAAAAGGTGTGAAATGGGTGGGAGACAGCACAAAACACTAAAGGAGTTTGAACAAAATGAGAAATTAAACTAAGCTCATAAAGAGTATGTTGTTATTGCATGAAGAACTGCAGTGGCAGAAAATAAGAATATCTTATGTGCAGAAGAGTATTGTGAGGAGGTATGTGTGCATTGATCATACAATAGTTTTTCAAGTCATTTAACAGAGATACACAAAACCCACACAGTTTCAAGTGTAGGCATGTCCTGAGAAGAATCTCCTTCTTTCCCTCTAGACACACCCTGCTAATTAAATCCATCATGCCTAGCAGTAAGCCCCAGGGTTCAATCTTTTCTAGAGCACTGTTACTATCCAACATTTTAGCTCATAGAGTGGGCAGCCAAGATTTCATGTCTATGCATATAGTAGGACTCCTAGCCAATAGTTCTTACAGTCTCCTCCTCTCCATCCCAATCTGTATATATAATGTATGGGGTTTTTTGGTAAGTAAAACTTCAGTGTTCCTTTCAGATTACTTTCTTATATAATAATGCAATAACCTGTTTGAGGGTGGCAAGTTAAAGTCTAATAAAATCAGGAATCTGTGCTCCCTGTAGCTAGCTGGCCATGAGAAACTGCAGCAAGGATGGATATTGAATGACTTCTATAGTCCAGCCAGGTTTTATCAGAACAGGTCATCAACCTGTAGGCTGCCCAAACCTGTTCCACTGCTTCCCCATTGATTAAATATCTGGAGACATTTACACATATATCAAATTCTCCACAATCTGTTTTATCTTAATCACACTCAAGTTCTTTGTCAAGCGAGGGCAAAAAGGTTCCCTCCAGTGGTGAGAAAAGATGGTATATCTCCTTAATGTACTTCTGTACATTGAATTTCCTTGGAGCCAAACTATGATCTCAAATTCCCATGGACTGAAATCAGTGGGACTGCAGGGAGTATAAGGGAGGTAAAACCTGCCGATGTACGCCCAAATGTTAAGGAATTTCAAAACTGATTTTTTCATTTGATTGCAGAGCTGACAGGTATGGGGGAAAGAAGGAATAGAGGGGGTGTGTAGCTTCCAGCCAGGTTCAGATGGCCAAAATTCCTTCTGAATCTCAATACCTGTATCATCCAAAACAAGACAGAGGGTCTTGCCTGGAATTGTCACCTGTTCCTGTCATTTAGGGATTTCCACTCTCCTTCCTATGTGTTTGTTCCCAGCCTATTTTCCTGCTCTTACTCTCTGCCCCAGGTACCGTCCTGCAAACATCCTGAGCACTGTGTTCCCTTCTCCTTGGTTCAGGCTCCTAAATGGTTCTGTCTTTGCTTTTTACAATTTTCCTCTGCACCTCTTTACCTCTTTTCTTTTTTTTTTTTTTCCCCCCTAGGCCATGACAATCGGAGTCAGGGGAAGCAGTGTGGGGATATGTTAAAAATCTAAAAAAAACCCAGCTGAGTGGCATGGGAAAGGTAGACACAGGCTGATTGTTCAACACAGTAAGGGGCACCATAACTAACTAGCAGACAGCAGGTTCAAGGAGACGCATCTCTGACAGTGAGTAGTTAATCTGTGGAACTCCCTATCACGGGACATTTTGTACATTAAATATGTGCATGTGCAAATACATAGAAAAAAATTCGATGAATACAAAGACACCACCTCTAGTTCCGGAAGTCCTTGGGATATAAACAGAAGGAGACTGGGAGAGTATGCTGGGAAAGCATCCCTAGATGCCTCTCTTATACTCTTCTTATGATGGCCAGTATTGCTTGCAGTCAGAAGCAGAATGTTAGGCTAGGTGGACTTTGGATTAACAAGTATAATGTGAATGAATATTCATATAATATTCATATTATATGAATAGAAGGCAGGAGACAATTTAGCCCTTAGTTGTCAAGCAGGACTACAAAGTGTTGTGGTGTTTGCTCTCCTCCTACTTTTCCATCTCTTAGACCAATCCAGGGAAGCATGGGAGATGTTTCTTATATTTTGTTGCCAGCTGCTCTAAAAAGTTCATACAAAAGCTCATCAAGAAAATTTATGTGGCAATTCATGAGTCCTTTCAGCAGTATGCTGAAGCACAGAGACATTATTAAATCAGATTCAAACTGATGAATTCAGTATAAGGGGGGTGAACTCTCAGGGATGACTTTCCAAAAAAAAATAGTTGCAAACACTAGTTGATCTGATAAAGCGTAAGTCAATATTTATATACCACCAGTCATTATCTTTACCGTTGCAAATTTTCTGTAGAGACAGAAATCAAATGGTCAGAAAGCCTTGTTTTGCCTGTAGGCGAGTCCATGCCTCAGGTTTTAACATTGTAGAGATAATTATGTCACCCATGTTGTAAACATTTTGTGTTTCTTGAATAGAGAGTCTGTATTGAAAATATTAACCACTGGTCTGTGGAAACTGAAAAGATGCAAAGGAAAGGAAACCAATTTTCTCACTGGGTACTGAAAAGCTGAATGGTTGGAACTGGATTTGGGCAGCACTAAAATTAGTATAAGCTGTCTGAAAAGTGCTAGTGGATTTAAAATCCTAAGGGAAAGGTGAAAACTTGTTGGTGTCACAAAGTACCTGAAATAGAATATTTGTAGTTTAAATGATCAAAATTAACCCCTTTACACTAGCACACATGTTCCAATGTGGTGTTCTAAACAGATGATTAGATAAATATCACAGCTGATGTAATAAATACCTGAAAGCGCCTGTAATAAATACAAGAAATAACCTGTCTTGATTATTCAAGCAACTGCTACTAGTTAATTAGCATGCTCACATTGTTTGGGCCAATGGATTTTTGCAGTTTCTTTTCAATCGTTTTTCTTTTCTTTCCAACTTTTTTCTTTATCCCGTTGGACAAAGTGATGCAATGGTGCCCACACAAGTCAATGAATTCATTAGAAAAAGCTAATTTTTGATTCAAGGAGATGGTAGTCAATATTACATTGCAAATTAAGCGCTTCTGGTTTTCGCTTGTACAAAAAGAACTCATTCCTCATAAAAAAATGGCATTCTGTCCACTACTAATTGCATACAAAGAATTTTAAACAAAAATGTAGCATACAGGTAACATATGTAACGTACATGTGTGATAAAATATGTGTAACATTGTAATATGTGTAATATTGAAGGTGGCAGATATCTGAAACAGTAAGAAACCAGAGAGGTGATTTTTTATTTTATATTCGGTTCTTCAATTGTAGTCATACTGGGGTGTTGTTTTAGTAGTTGTTGAGGGTTTTTTGGTTTTGTTTTTCAAAGAATGCCTGAAAAATGAGTAACATTTTTTCTCAATTTTCAACTGAACCTCCCACGCTGCAATTTATGGCCATTGCTCCTTGTTCTGTCATATGACACTACCTACCAAGAAGAACTTGGCTGTCGTCTCTGTAACTACCACTCAGGCAGAGATCAGTCCTTGGCCTCTTTTTCTCCAGGATAAGCAAACCCAGCACCTTCAATCTCTCCATTTAGGTCATGTGCTCTTGACCCTG
>NW_009192380.1:0-8442 GCF_000690835.1 Fulmarus glacialis | reverse complement strand
TGCTGAACCTCCTTTTGATTGTCCACACTGCTCGTGAATCGGGGGAGCCAAAACTGGGCGCAGTACAACCAGCCCCATCTCTTTGAGTATGTCCAACTCCACTATGGAGTCCCTGTGTTGCCCCACCACTGCTGACTGCCCTTTTCCTTGCCAAACTGTGCTGGTACACACAGATGTCTGGGAGCATGTTGCAAATCAGTGCAAGAAAGGGTTTAAGCACTTCAGTCTTTTCCTCGTTGTCATCTTTAGGTCACCTTCCGCAACTATTAGCAAAGCCGTATTTTTCCATTATACTTGGCTTTAGAGAAGTTGACTTCTGTGCAGGATACTCCATCTCTCTGTTACCATATAGATTGGGGCATGACTAGAAAAAAGGAGAGTATGACAGGTTTTTCCATGGATGAATAACTTCTGCATCTGTGCCCTGGGGACTGTAAATAGCTAGTATAAATCAATGCAAATATGCTATTACTAATCTTGCCAGTAATGATATGAGAATGAATGGAGTACGAAGGTGAACTTTATATCTCATTAGCACCAATGTGCCTCACTGCATTTATAGGCAAGTCTCTTACCTAGGAATTCAATTTGCAAAACTTATAGAACTGTTTTTTCTTTTTAAAATTACGATAAAAATATGCTTTAGTGCTGCAGAGATATGTTTCTCAAATATCAAGTCCATTCTGGGATTTTACAATTATGAAAACTTGAAAACAGTTATTGATAATCATTTCTCAAACACTCAGCATAAAGTATGTTTATTACAGTGTTTTGGCATGACTGACCTCAGTATATTATTTAATATATTTATCACAAGTGTAATATAAAACACTGGAACAAATGTATCGTTTCAAAGTAAAAGTTTTCTCTCAGTTTAACTCTCCAGCAAAAGACTGAATGATCTGTAACACAGAAAATCAAGGCTGTGTTATTGTTACCCCATGATAGTAGAAAATTAGTATGAATGAGCATGACGACGATATATTCTGCAAGAATTTATCTTGTGAAACAGGCAATATGTGATTCATGAAATGAGAAGTTTTCCACTACGAGTGGAAATCAGTTTGAGTCTCCATAAATATTGGCTTTTGCATCATGTAAAAGATTGATTTAGGGTTTGGTTTTTTTTTAATTCTACATTATCAGTGACTAAATCCATCTGAAATGAGTTCAGTGACCTCTTCGGTTTGTGTTGTGTTGTTTTTCCCTCCGCACAAGGAGAATAAGTACAATATGAATGTGAAATAAGTTCCCGAGAGATGCAAGCTACCGAAATCAAAAGATGAGCACGGAGTGTTACGAAAACCTTTCGGTCACTCATCTTTCAGACCTCCAGTCTCTGAGTTTGAAGGCTATGCCCCAGTTTTTCAAAATACACTCCAACAGAAAAAAAGATAATATTTTCTTTCATAATCTGCCTGTTTGTTTAACTGATTTATCCTATTTTGGCTTTTCTTTGTCTTGTTTCTTCCAGTTCTAGCCTGGGAGATGTCTAGTTTGGCTTTCCAACTTCTATTTATCATTTTCTTCCTACCAGCCACTCTTTTGGGTCTTTCCAGGGTAACAGTGACATGAAAGAGTTTAGGTAATAATCTTGTAATGGATTGCTGCACCAGAATGAAACCTCATTTCTTTTTTCCCAGGACTCCCTGGGAATCCTTTTGCCCCAGCCTTTTTCTCCCCAAGGAGATTATACAAAGTTGTTCTTGTGGCCATTCATTCTGTCAGTATGAGTGGTCAATCTGATTCCCATCAGTTCCCATGGGTAGAGCCACGATTCCCAGAAAACAGACCGTCAGCACAGCACTTCTTAGAACTGTTAGAGTCACTTCCAAATGCCAGGCCAGGAGTGCCTATATTTCAGTAGTGTGTCAGTAATCCCAATACATACACAAATCTGTAGAGATTTGGATCCTTCCAGACAACTGATGTGGTGTAATTGTCTTCCTTCTATTAATTATTCAAATTATAATTTTATTGCTAATATGCTTGTGTGAATCTGAGTATTTATTTCCCTGTGGCAACTATTTTTTTTGTTTGTTGTCAAAAATGGCTTTATATAAAGTTTCACCTTTCTCTGTCAGAATATATAATATATATGAATATATATATGAATATTTATTTTAGATTGTAAATCTTTATAATTAAGAGTCCTTGGAAGACTATAGAAAGTAAAAAATGTTTTTAAAGTATCCAAGAGGCAACGTTTTGTCTTTCTTACTACCCTCCTTACATGTCACAATATAATTTGTTTGGGGAATCCAATTTTCTGGAAGTAAATCTACATTTCAGCTAATGTAGTCTCTATAGAACAAGCATGTTCTACAGGAATTAACTAATTTTAATGGAATAATTCTTTAAATTATTTTAAGTCAAAATGAAGATTTTGATGTATTGGCCATCATAATATGGCTGAAATATCTAGAAAATCAATTTACTTAAAACTTAAAGGAACAGTTCTCTCCTGCTTGAATCTTTAAGAGCCAATATAGTGTAATAGCAGCTGTTCAGCAACACCTATTATTTGCTTACATTACATCACTAATATGAGGCACCCTGTCGTTAAAATGAGAGTTAGGAATTGGCTTTCTTGATTCGCTTCGTAGCATTCTATAATTTTGCTGAGGATATGATCTCATCCAGCTCTCCACACCAAATAAGAATCTGGATTGGTTGATAAGCATGTTAGTTTTCCTTCTGATGGAGTATCAAACTTTATTAAATGGCTGAAAGAAAACCCTCAGCTTAATTTATAGACAAAGCTTTAAATATCGTTTTCTCAGAACTAATGGATGGACGATAGTATCTTCAGCGATGCCATTTCCACACCAGTTATTTTTTATTTCTTCTCCTTGACATGGTAGGGTCCCAATCTTGTATTCCTGGCACAGAACTCCTAGTGAGTGCATCCAAACATGGATGCCTTCCAGCACAATGCATGAGAGACCCTTTAACATTACAGAGTAGAGGACACGCAGAAAAATATCGAAATAATAAATTAACACTACATCAGATTTTTAGAAAGGAACTCTCTCTCTGGTAACAAGTGCTAGACCCACCAGTCATCCACCTGTGCCTACAACAGAAACAGGAATTCTTAACCTAGAAGAGGTACTGCTGACAGCAAGTGTTTATTTATTGTTTATTAAAATTAATGAGTTAATACCAAAAAAGTTTGGCTTTTGCAGAGGCATGAAACTGTTGTATATTTCTTTCTAACAACATGTATGATATTATCAGAAGGCTGATGACTGAGATGTGAGATCCATCAATCAGAGACTACAGCAAATAATTTTGTTAATATTTTTGCACTGACTTAATTAGATACGGGTTTTTTTAAATGATTTAGTTAAGCTGATGCAACATCCTGTAATGGACATAGCCTTGCAGATGTAGAGATGTTCTTAACATGTAATCATAGTGAATTATTATAATGTATCTTGTATTAGTAAATTCGATAAAGGGTCTTAATCAATTGCATCAGGATCTGATTGAAAATTCCCTGTCTACTTTACCATTTTGCCACGTTATATATCAGAAAAAAAGTATTCTTCCGTAAAAAACCCAAGCTTTTTCCTTACTCTAGATATGCATGGACACTCTGCATTTATCTGTGTGGGAAAAGTGACCGCAATAGCTATTTCTGAATAAACTATCCATAATAGCTCCCTGTGTGGATATTCTAGTCTGGAAAAGTCATGGGTCAGACAGTAAGTTGTTGCAGAATAGCTTATTCTGCAATAGCAATTCCAGTCAATTTTCCAGTGTAGAAAAGTTCTTAGTCCACAGCTCCAAACTCCTGTTTGTGCCAGAAAATGTTGTTTTTAGAGAATAGTATAAATTTGTTCTATTCAATTCTTTAAGGCTCAAATTCAGCACTGAACTCCCTTTGGGATCAATACATGAGATCAGCCAGGGAGAGCTTTATATTGTAGAAGTTTGTATTTATGTGTGCAGACTCCATAGTTTTATTAACCACACATTTCATTAACACCTTCTTGTAGCTGTGAGCTGTATACCTTTTTGGTTATGGGACATCCTTGTGATTCTTCTGGTCCAGCAGCTTCTAGAGCCCAGTCCTAAACCAGAAGACAGAAAGTTGCCTGGAAGAAGCTCCATCAAGCCAGACTCAAGACGGTTGGTAGCTTTCATCACCAACAGCCGTGAAACAAGGCAAAACAGAGCAAAATGTCATACCTTCCTCCATGCCCAAATACACAAGATGGTTTACAGCGGTGACATCCAGCTGAGACATTTGAGTTTGCTCTGAGTACAGAGAAAAGAGTGGTCTATAAATATACAGAAAGACTTTGCAAAATGTTTGGATGGACTGAAAACGTATCCTGGAAAGGTAGCGCAGAGAAGTCTTCACTGAAGGCCAGTTAACAATCTCACTGGATCCAGAACTACTTATACACAACCTGGTAAGACACGTTTTGGGACGGATTCATGTTTATATTTGAATTACGGTTTTTCTCTTCTCCTCCAGTACAAAAAACCCAGCAAACCAAGATTTGACATCTATAGTATTTTTTTATTTGATATACTTTTTACTGAGCCTTAGGACCCTCAAAAGCAAAGGTTGCCATTTATCTAAAATTACATCACAGTGCCCCTGGCATTTTTGTGGTGTGGACCAATTAACATTAGTAGTTTAATTAAAATCACCAAATGCATTTTAAAGGATGACATAAAGTTGATTTTAATCTAGGCTTCCAAAAATGAAGTAGAAGTCTGTTAATCAACTGCCTCACCCTTTTCATTATTTATATGGCCCACAGTACTCAGTGTCAGAAAAGACTCCTACGTCATCCTCTTACTTCACTTTCCCCAGGCATTATTAAATAGTTAATAACAAAGGTCTAAAGTCCATCCCGAGTTTTACCTGTTGGCATAAATCTGGGGCCATGACAGCACTGGTGTAGCATTCATATAAATGAAAGAACAGATTTTGGCTCAAGTATTTTTAATGTACAGCAGCTGGCATTTTTGGGTTTAAAGAGCAAAATCACACCTGAGTTTTCATGCTTTCTAGGATTTTGCCAACAAAAGGAAAACAGAAAATAAACAAGACATTTTACCTTTTGAAAGCCAGAAGAAATGGTGCAGCTGTTTCCAAGACCGCTATATTCAAGCTGTCTCATGAACATGGAATGGAAGATATTCTTGCTTTCCAGTTATGTTTTAGCACAAATGTCTTCCATTTGTTTGTTTCAACATATTTTCCCTTTAACACATTTTTTTTAATCGGAATTTTTCCTAGTAACATGTTTATTCAATATTCATTTAAAACCAGATTTGGATTTTTACAAGCATATAGATGTTTACAAATCAATTCATTAGATATTATTTCTGCTTCTATGGTATGACATGTAGCTACCTGAGAACTTACCACTGTTGACAAGTGGGTTTGGTCAGATTTCTACCGTCCAGACAATAAAAGCAGCTGATTTTTGGGAGCTGCTAGAGAGAGTGGAGGGAATTGGCTGTAACTCACCCGTAGTCCCCTAGCCTTATTATTTATTTAGCTGCTATATGAGGACTTCAGCCCAGATTTTAATTTGATTCGCATTCCTAGCAATGAAAAATGGGGTAATACGTAAATGATAGGTGTTTCTCTCTCTTAGAAATAGACAGGCATTAGGTGGAGAGAGTGGCATCATGTATTTGCCTGATCTCTTTTATTATTCAGCTGTCATGGGATTTTGATATAGAAGACAGGAGAGAAAGGATTTTGTCCATAATATAGACAATTATATTTATTATTTGTATGTGAGAGACCTTTAGGTTCTTCAACAGCAAGACAATCTCTTTGGTTTTTTTTCAGCAGTCACTTACACTCAAGTACACACACAGTACAAGACATGGACCTGTTGGAGCGGGTCCAGAGGACGGCCACAAAAATGATCAGGGGGATGGAACACCTCTCCTGTGAAGAAGGGCTGAAAGAGTTGGGGTTGTTCAGCCTGGAGAAGAGAAGGCTTCGGGGAGACCTTATTGCGGCCTTTCAGTGCTTGAAAGGGGCTTATAAAAAAGATGGGGACAGACTGTTTAGCAGGGCCTGTTGCGACAGGACAAGGGGGAATGGTTTTAAACTAAAAGAGGGGAGATTCCGACTAGATATAAGGAGGAGATTTTTTACACTGAGGATGGTGAAACACTGACACAGGTTGCCCAGAGAGGTGGTAGATGCCCCATCCCTGGAAACGTTCAAGGTCAGGCTGGACGGGGCTCTGAGCTACCTGACCTAGTTGAAGATGTCCCTGCCCACGGCAGGGGGGTTGGACTAGCTAACCTGTAAAGGTCCCTTCCAACCCAAACGATTCTGTGATTCTATGATACATGGAGGCTTGGATGTTTCAAAATATTTTCTCTATGTTCCTCCACAATATGCTCTTCAAAAGAATAATAAAAGTAGTAGAATGCCCAACTTGCCCATATAAAATCCTATTCTCATTTTTGTCTAACTTTTCCAAGCCTTAGAGCCGCTACAACTGATTTTTTTTTTTTTTTTTTCAGTCAGGGTATATGCCTTCAGCCTGCAGTTCCTGTTCTAAAACTGCGTCAAGTATGAGAAGCTGATACAGTAACTGGGACTACAGAGGGAGAATCAGGCTAAAGGAGTGTCCTATCTTAGCATGAGACCAGTTTAGGAATGAGAAATAGTGGCTATGATAGTACTGGGCAAGCTCAAACTTCTCAGCACATAAAAATTATGTCTTCAAATGTTCAGTCACATAATGCTGCCTGTTTGCAGCTTAATTATTGTCAATGAACCAGAGTGCACGTGGCATTTATGCTAAATTAGGAAAAAGCATTCTTTTATTTAATTTACTTTGTGTTTCTTTGTCTCAAATACCTGCCTTGCCCTGCCACCTAAAATACATTACTGCCCCTAAAAGCATTAGAAAATGTTGGATCTGAAAATCAGTATGACAAAGGTTAAATGAAAGTTACTTTTCCTTTTAGGAAAGGCCTGTTAGAATTTATTTCTGGCTGAAAGATAAAACACAAAAAGAAGGGATGGTAACAAAAACCCACTTCCTCTTATGGTGATTTGGCTCACCGCAGAATAAATATTTTAGAGGTGTTTCTCACTCCAGAGCTAGGTAAACTGAAAACATGTATTAGTTTTGTGGTTTTTTTAACCAACCATGTTAGTTGGAAGGAGATATCCCATTTGAAGTTGTTAGCTGTTAGCAGTGAATGACTTTTCATCTCCTATTTCTCTGGGCTTTGCTCATTAGAAAAAGATCAGTAACTTTTCATGTAGCTGGCAGGTGATAGATCTGGCTCCTGTTTCGTCCTAACTTATTCACAGTAAAATCCGTTGGCTCACAAAACGTCTGTCCTTCCAAGGATAGTCCAGATCACAACCAAGGAAGCTGGAAAGAAATTGAAGCTTGCTGGAACACAGAAGCCATATTCCCGAGAAGCTCTTAAATGGCTGGTGGAGATTTTTTTTTCCCTGTTCTTACTGTAGTTTTTGAGCCTTCATCTATCTCCTTAACACTCCATCTGGCCCAAATACTTCTGCTTGCACTGAATCACTACCTTTTACAGAGGTCTCCCTTTTTTTTAGCGTTGAGGGAAAGACTGGATTTCACATGCTATTTGACATTGATTGAAAATAAGCATATCAGGTCCACTGGTGTGCCTACCAGTCTATTAAAAGAATTAAGGACAGACCATTTGGTGAGAAATACTTACCATTGCAATCATGAAAACTTAATGTAAGATACTAACTACATATGAAAAGAGGAAAAATCTTTTGATAAGGTATGCAGTGAAGAAAAGGAAAAAGCATACATATTTTATATATTATTTATTCTACTGATGCAGTTATTTATATATAGAAATCAGTAACAAGCAGTTTAAAATCTCGGCACTAAGATAAATGCACATTTTTGTTCTGTATAGCTCTTTCACTGTGTAGTATGTAGTGATAGCAACAGGTTTTGGTCCAGACAGGTTTTTCTTCAGCAGTTACAGACTGACTTTGAAATTGGCATCAGACAGCTCATACAGACTATTTCATAGCATAGCTTCCTCCAAAAGTATACTGATAAGAGCATATGTTTATAATAGGAGACAACCTTAAGGGAACTTTTTGGTAACAGGCTATCTTTTAAAGCAAACAAATCTGAAAGTGTTTCATTACCTATCATACTTGTTTTATCAAGGATTAGTGAAATCATAGTGTTAAATTTAACAGCTTCAAAGTAGTAACCTTCTTTTCTCTGCCATCTGTGGTGCCCTCTACTGCACATCTTTGTAGAAGCAAGACAAACATTGAGATAACTGCATCGGTTATACTGCTTTTTTCACATTTTTCTTTCCATCTTAACATTTAATAATGGTTCATTTTTTGTTTTCCTAATAATTTTCCTTCTAATATATACAAAACATGCAATCAGTATTTGCAATTGAAATTCCCACCCA
>NW_009192379.1:0-1123 GCF_000690835.1 Fulmarus glacialis | reverse complement strand
CCCGGGCCAGGTGCTGGTGAGGCGCCTATCCCCGCCGTGCCCGGGTGTCTAACGGTGGAGAAACGGTTTCGCTGTCCTTAGAAACGCCTTTCTGTGGCGCAAACAAGCGTTAACGTGAAAGGGGAGATTGCCTCAAACAACATGCTCTCAAACTGGAAAAGTAAACACAGCCCTTTGCTGCGGAAAGCTTTTGTTCTAAGGTGCTCTTTATCTTGATGATATTCCAGTCCAAAAAGCCTCCTTCCTGGCTCTTGACAGCAATAAAGAAACCTCAGTTGTACTTACAGATTTCCCCCCCCCTCCCCCCAAGATCCAGAACTGGTAAGGGTGTCCTTGGTAGGAATGCTTCTTACCTTTTTTATTTTCCTTCTCTTTTTTTCCCTTTTTTTCTTTCTTTTTTTTTTTTTTTCTTTTAAGCTGAGTGCTTTTATCTTAAAACTCCTGGTTACACAGGAAGGATAGTGCTGCTTGCAGCGCAATTATTTATTTTGTTTGGAGGCAGAGGATCTGACTTTCCTGAGCTGAGAAACGGGATCAGTCTGTAAATCCTGAGGTAAATCCGTCCCGCTCCCAGGGAAGGGGAGCAGCAGTGGAGCCGCCGTACGTACAGCAGCACAGAGCGTTGTTTTGAAATAACTGCTTCGACGTTTCCTATCGTGTGACAGAAACAGAATAAGCTAAAACGTAAATAGATGATAAACTTTCATTTTGTTGTTAGTATCCTAGACCAACTGTTCAGTCCTGATTTTTATTTGTTTTCCTGTTCTGAGTATCGGGGTGAAAAGAAATGAGTTCACAGATCGTCGAGTGGCTGGCTCAGGTTTTGATCTGTGAGGTGAAGAACGATTTCAGCAGCAGTTTTCCTCACAGCAGCCAGGTACCTTTTAAAAAGTCCATGGGAATAAGACACACTAAAAATCAAGGTAGCGCGGCTGAACGGCACGAGGAAAGCTCGCGCTCTGCCCTTGGGGTCACTGGGCTGGGGCTGCTCCCGGTCGTGGCCGCAGCGGCGGGAGCCAGCTCCGGACCCTCGGCTCGGGGGATCGGGACGGAGGGGCCGGGCCTTGGGCTGTTCTGGAGCTTAAAGTCACGCTGAGCGTGGTGGGCTTGGGCTTCCGACAGC
>NW_009192378.1:5753-7036 GCF_000690835.1 Fulmarus glacialis | reverse complement strand
CCACCCCCCCCGCCAGTTTATGCATCTCTGTAAAATTTGAAAAGCTCGCTTCAGCTTCTGCAGCTTCTCTCCTCTGGCTTTGCTTCCCCACCCGGTGCATTAGCTAGGGTGTTAGTGGAAAGGGTTTGTTATTTCAGACACATACCATCGCCTGCTGCACTCGCTTCTCCACTGCACTTGCACAGGGCACAGAGACAACTTCATACTTTCATTTGTATCAGTTACACACACAGGATTTAAATTCATCCCTTTCTCTGTATAGCCTTTTTCTTTTTTTTTTTTTTTTTTTTGTCAGATAACTCAGTAAATGCTAAATAGCAAGTATTACTGCCTTCAGCTGGCACTAATATACTACATCTATTTTTCTTAGGAAAATCTCATTGAGCTAAATGTGACGAGGGAAGTGTGTTTTCAGAGCAGTAGCTCTGGTATTTGTTCTCTATTTGTGAGTGACGTTACGCAGTTGAGAAAAAATCATGCCAGCGTGTTTCAGTTAGTGCCAAAAGAACATAGACAGCGATTCAGTGCCCAGATCTATTGCTGCCCAAAACTGTATCTTGTCCTATTTATACTTTCACAAATGAGGGTCTTGCTTACAAGAGGAGTTAGGTGAATATTGTGTCCGTGTGCTATTTGATAATGCATTTGTCCAGCTGTTTTACATTCTGCTGTTCTTTTATTTCAAGCATTGAAAATTCAAGGTTTTAAGTGGCATAGATAGTTTGTAACAATCAAGTCAAAGAATCCCAGTTTCTTAAATTATTGTTACTCGCATTGGAGTTAACTTCACTGGAAATACCTGGGTGCCACAAAATACCTTTGTCTACAAAGCAAGAGAGTTGACCGTTTCTTGCTATTCAGTACACCTAAAACACAAATATTGATTAGTAACCACTTAAACTATGTTTAAGAAATAAGACTTATCTACAGACTAAAAGAATAATTTAAGTGGAATCAGTTTGGATCAGGACTCAGGTTTGGGGTTTACTAATTGGTATCAACTAACAGTCCAATTCTTTTGTGCTTTTTCATCAACACTTGCCACGGGGCTGAAAAACTCAA
Organism: Fulmarus glacialis; assembly: GCF_000690835.1. Classification (NCBI taxonomy): domain Eukaryota; kingdom Metazoa; phylum Chordata; class Aves; order Procellariiformes; family Procellariidae; genus Fulmarus; species Fulmarus glacialis. The sequence goes on along the minus strand of NW_009192378.1, from coordinate 5,974 downwards.
AGAGCAATTACCAATCAAATATGGAGTAGCAGTTTTGTTAAAGAAAAACAGGAGAAGAAATTTAAATCTGTCTGAAGCACTAACAAAATAGTATCCTGATGACTGGCGGGGGAGAGTGGAAGTTGTGTAATGGGAACTCTGAGACGTCCTTCGTCAAGCGCAGAAATGAGAGCTGGTACTGGAAGTCATGCACGCGGAGGGCCCTCCACTGGGAAACAGCA
>NW_009192378.1:0-5722 GCF_000690835.1 Fulmarus glacialis | reverse complement strand
AAAATTCCAGTTGGCTAATACAGATGTAGTGAGAAGCGGAACTTAATGAAAATTTCTCCAGCTTTCAAAATTCAGCAAATACGGTAAACTGATATATCATAATTGATATATCCTATTTTAGTTTCCTAAACTAAAGTTTATATAGTTTCCTTTTCGTTTCTGCTGTACTATAATTTGAAAAAACACTGCAATACAGTGCAAAATTTATGTGATTTAGATTTGGGGCGGTGGGGGGAAGGGGGGGGCAAAAAGTGTTACTCAGTAAGAGAAAATATTCTACCCATGCTTATGGCCCCCGTTCCTCCACAAGCAATCATCAGCCGGATTACCCAGCCGGCCCTGATGATTTTCCTGTGGTGGTGTGGAGCCCACGGATGGGACAGGGTGGCTCCTGTTTGGAGCAGATGAGGCTCCATCCGCGTGGCTGCGCTGGCGCAGGGTGCTCTGGAACACAGGGTGACCTCCTCAGCTTTGGAAAGCACTTTTTCTGACTTCCATCTAACATGGATGTCTGACTGTCTTACGAAGTGAGATTTCAAGGAGGCTAATTGAAATATTTTGCCTCTTACTCTTTGTTTTTTAGTCCAGGCTTGCACAAAGGAAATGAACAAACAACAAGAATTAAGGCTGAAGAAATAAGAATTTCCTTATTTAAATGAGAGCTATGTTTTTATGTTGTCTTAATGATTAATGTTGTTAGAAGTAATGGCTCTTCCTTAGTGGCAGCTATTTTTTTACTTGTCAGTGAAAATGTTTGGAAGTACAAGATAACACTTCAAGTATTTTAAACCTATTTTTGTGAGCAGTTGGCTGAAAAAGATAAAATGTTTACTTTAAACCCATTTACAATTTAACTTATAAAAGTTTTCACAACATTTTCAATAAAAAGTGTAACTAAGATTTTTAGAAATTTTTGCAAATGGTTAAACTTTGGACTTATTTCAGGGATGGAAAGAATCTGATTTCTGTAATTTTTCAGGAGAGCTCTTTTAAAATTATTTTCCAGTCAAAGAAAATACTGCATGAGAGATCAAAGGACATTTTACAAAATTGTATTTAACCCCTTAGATTTCCTTAAGGCTTTCTGTGCTTGGTTGTCATCCCAGTTACTGGATCTTTATATTTTGCAGTGTGATTGTAGTAGAATTTGAACAGGCCTAAGACCTGATATACAACCCATTGAAGTCGGTACAAATCACACCACTAACTTTGGTGGTCTTTGTTTCAGCATCTAAATAATCTGTTTTACTAGCTCAGAGTTGCATGATCTGTTGTTTTGGCCCCAGGCAATAGCTGGAAGATACTATTTTTTACATTCATTGTTTGTGCTGTGGTAATATGTGAATTTTAATGGGCAGCCAAAACCCAATGTGCTAGACAGTGCTGTGCAAACAGGTAACATGATGGCAATCTTTGCTCTACAAAATGTCATCACTGTTAGATTAAAACCAGTATAAAAATCAACACCTGGATGTTGTGCACAGAGGTTCAGAGCACAGGAGAACTTTTTAACAGAATTTTTACTCATGTGAGTTACATATCTAAGATAATGCCAAGGGAAGATGAGCATGTGAAGTGATGGTACAGAGTTATTTCTAATAGCTCAATAATGATCAAGTTCCTTAGCCAGCATATTACACATATGCACAGAGACAACAAACACAGGCAAGTACATAAAAACATGTTTTAGATCTTTTGGATTTGGCTGGTATGTTAGATTTTATAATTTGAAGATGCTGTTTGTATAAAAGCTTGGAGAGTGATAGACTGCATAAAGCTGTAATGATAATACCTAGATTTTAAGGTTTATAGCTAAGAAATTGTCCTTTTTGCACCTTATGTAAAGATATTAAGTGTATTTCTGTGCTTAATTAAAAAGCCTGATATTTCAGGAAAATTTATTCCAATCATCAAAACTGTTAAAGTTTTTATAGCATTAGAACAATGAATATTTTTGTTACCTCTCAAGAACTAGAAATGTATGCAATCGCTACTAACTATTTTGAAATAGGCTTACTATAAAACAACTAAGAATAGTTTTATATAGAAAAATTAATTATTAATCAGTATTTCTGAAGTATCGACATATGAAACTCCTTCTGCCTGGAACAGGTTGGACTATGGTATTCAGGGAAAACTTTGGCAGAATTTTGTGGTGAAATCCCTGAAGAAAACCTAGTATGATATGTTAAGTAACTTTGAAAGTGACTATTAATAGGTGGATTTTGTTGGATGTAAAATGGTAACTCAGTAATAATATTTCTTGAGAATATGCGTCAGCTATCTAGAATTACTTAGGTTGGCATCCCTCCATGGTTTTATACACGGTTAAATTAGGGTATAGATAGTCTCAACTGTGACTGTCAAGATGTAACTTTGCTCTCACTGTTTCTGAAGGGTTGCATATCTAATTCATCAGTCATATTAAAGACAGTTCTTGTGTCAATATTAAATCTCACCTGTGTATCTGAACTCAGTGCTGTGGGTTTTTTGACTCGTGTCATCGCCAGTAGTGCAGTGTCTGCAACTGGAATTTAGCCAATAACGATTGATGACAGAAGGTCCAGAATAGAACCCGTCTTACTTTCCCAACCAGTATTAACTCCTGCACCACTGTCAATTAGGCCAGTTCTTGGAACTGAACCAATGCATCTGTTAATGATGTATACACAGAATCCAGCTAATTTTCAGCTATAATGGCTCTGGCTGCATAGAAAAAAGCAAAAGATTTCCCCCCCCCCGTAATCTAATTAAACTTGGTTTCCAATATGCACAAAAAATTGATCTGATAAGAAAGAAATTGTCATTTTTTACTGGCAGCAATAACTTTTATGACACATCTGGCCTAGATGTTTCCTGACAGTATCATGGAGTGAGTGGTGAAGTAAGGAAGAAAACAACCAGAATACTGGTTTCCAGATCTTTGACCAGATTTATACATCAGCTTATTAAGTTGATTTTGGTACTCCTTATCTATTAGTAATACCTGCAAATGTTATTTTCTTCCCATGATGTAAAAATATGTGCATTAAAAAAACATGTAGAGGGGTGTATATGTATTTTTTGTAAACATGGATGCTAAAAAAGGCCCAAGAGAGGCCATGTAGCGGAACAGGGCAATAATATCAATATGGTAAGAAAAGTGATCTATGACACAGTGCTAGTGGTCTGCTTGCGACAGCAACATGCCAAGATGCTGGTCAGATTTGCAGCTGCGTGGCTTTGTGCCTTGTGCTGCTTTTGTATTCATGACATTTACACATTTAAAACTACCTTTAAGAGACGAACTTTCATTTCAGTTGTGTAAAGCTTTGTGTAAGTGCAAGTGGAACAAGGTTTTCCAGGATGCTGTGAGCTTTTTCATAACCTGGCCCTTTTGCTTGCTTTTCTTCGTGTTTGAGAAGGTGAGCTTGGGAGCAAGCATAGGTGGATGGATAGGTGCTCGTCCTGAAGAAAAAGGTATCAGCCCCTTTTTTCCTTCATCTCTGGAGGGAGAAGGTACTTTGCATGGTATTTTTGGAAAAGGGAGGCCTCGTGTGGTCAGTCGTGAGAACAGCTGCCTGCTGGGCTGGGGGGGCCCAGCCGCAAGCGCTCCCCACCGCAGGGATGATCAAGTTCCTTAGCCAGCATATTACACATATGCGCAGAGACAACAAACACGGGCAAGTACATAAAAACATGTTTTAGATCTTTTGAATTTGGATGGTATGTTAGATTTTATAATTTGAAGATGCTGTTTGTATAAAAGCTTGAGGAGCGATAGACTGCATAAAGCTGTAATGGTGATACCCAGATTTTAAGGTTTATAGGTTTCAAGGTTCCCTCCTTCAGCTGAATGGTTGTTGGGCAAGCCAGAACGGTAAACATGGCCATACTGGTGGTATTTCATAGCAATACTGATGACGAGATTAGAGGAAGAAGAAACACCCGAGTATGATTGCAGCTGCTCTGTTACTGGAAAGGTCTGAAGTAGGAAATACTGTTCTCACTGGTCCTTTTTCCCTTATTGTGTTAGAAGATAGATACCTTTCATTCCCTTTCTAGGCATCTGAAACAGGTAAGAAAACATAACTCAAACTCAGAAGTCCATGTTTGATATTAAATTAATTAGTTGAACCAGAGAATTGAAATGGAGCAGTGGTCTGTCTGGTAACTGACAAAATTACAACGTTTTGATTCAAAGGCAAAATAAAGGAAAAAAACCAAAAACGTGAAAGAGGGTCTAGTGCAAAAACAAATAATGTCTGAGGTATCCAATGCTCAGTTCTTTGCTTTAAGATATTATAAGATCCAACTGTGAGGAACTGTACAGCAACCCAGGTAGAGACCTGTGAGAACACCCGTCTATCAGCGAGTCTTAGGTTAAAGCCCTAGTGCACGAGAGGGTATTCCAGCACTTTTACCTTAGACATGTATCTCGGAGAGAAGTAAGTCCTGTCGTAATGTATTTATCTCATTCCATTGACTGCATTCTTCTTATCAATTCTAAGCACATTTTCCAACTTTTCAAAGAATTACTTAAATTCCCCAAAATGTAGGATTTGCCATCAGTAATGCACTGACTACTATCAGCTGGGATTTGTGAGAAGCATCTCATCGTGCCTGAAGAGATTATTTCTGTTTGTGATTCTAGCTGGGAGTAGTCTCTGGGGAAGGCACTGGGCTGCCCTTGTGCCCACTCACGTGAACAGTGTGGGGCTGGAAGCTGGCGCTTTGTTTCTTCCCTTTTGATTTATAAGATTTGTCCATTACCTTGTCTCTTTCAGTGACTTAAATCCATTCCCTTGCTTAACAATAGTCAAAACTTCCCTTAAAATCAAATGTACTTGATATTGGGATGTAGCGTTTGACATACTAGGTTCAGGTCTTCAGGATACTAATAGTGGGATTCATCTGGTATATAGAAATTGCATGTGGGAGTGGGTTATCAGGTTCACCTGAAGCAGTTGCCTTATTGTGGATCGAGCAGTCAAGATGAAGAGAACAATATTCTGGACTCTGTAATCTCACCATGGCTTTTGGTTTGCACATCTCCCTGATGCAGCAGATAGTGTCTAATGAATAAGGCATGTACTATCAGCAATTACATCTTCTAAACTATCATCTCCAGTGTGAGATACAAAGGAAGCATTTTCTTATGATGGAAGCTAGTGTTCGTTATCAGATGCTTTTCAGGACTCCACATAGGAAAAAAACCCTGCAAAATTGTTCCTTTTTTCTATTTTTGCCTAGAAAAAAATAATAATTGAGAAGCCTTATCTCCTGAGATTGAGAGAACACATCTGGAGGCAAAAGAAGTGTGTATTATTGTAGAGCTTTATTTCTTCTTGCTATAACTTAAGTGCATTTTGCAATGGAGTGTTTATACCCACAGGGTCCAATTCAGGATGTCTTCTGGTAATATTTATCATTTTTTCCCAAGAGCGTGATGCCACTGTCCCTGAAATTCATAGTGGAACTACTTGTTCAAGGGAGGAAAAAAATTTTTAAAAAAAAAAAAAAAAAAAAAAAAAAAGGGGGAAATCCTGCCATGTGACCTTTTTACCTGCGCATCCATCTCTCCGCGCTTCCCCAGGGGATGCTGTAGACCGTTTGGCAGGCGTTTGCCCTTCGGCAGGGCCGTCCTCTGAGCAGCGCGGGGGCAGGCTGGGGGGAAGAAGCGGGGTCTCCCCCGCACCCCCGGGCATCCCCTTCTTTTCATTTCCCAGAGCAGGCCGACGCG
>NW_009192377.1:1416-1636 GCF_000690835.1 Fulmarus glacialis | reverse complement strand
AGGGTGCCCCAAAGCAGCCCCTGCCTGACCAGAAGCCAGCAGGGACGTGCAGGTTGGGAGAGGACAGGACAGACGGCACAGCCAGGGGTTCCCAGGAGGTTTGGCTCCCACCGTCCCAGGGAAGGCTCTGGGGTTGTCCCAGCTGGGCACAGACACCCAGCAGGGCAAAGGCCGGGGTTACAGGGAGGGCAAGGGCTGGGGGTCCTGGCAGGGCCCAGCT
>NW_009192377.1:792-1095 GCF_000690835.1 Fulmarus glacialis | reverse complement strand
AGGAGGGTGCCCCAAAGCAGCCCCTGCCTGACCAGAAGCCAGCAGGGACGTGCAGGTTGGGAGAGGACAGGACAGACGGCACAGCCAGGGGTTCCCAGGAGGTAGACACCCAGCAGGGCAAAGGCCGGGGTTACAGGGAGGGCAAGGGCTGGGGGTCCTGGCAGGGCACAGCTGGAGGATGGATCTGCTGGGATGGGTGACCACATCAAGACACATTAAGACCTTGCAAGCACCGCAAACCCGCCGGCCATGGCACGGCCAGCCCCCGAGCCGCCACTGGGGAGGGTGTGCCACCCCCGGTGG
>NW_009192377.1:0-594 GCF_000690835.1 Fulmarus glacialis | reverse complement strand
GGCTGCAAACGTGCTGACGAGCGGGCTCCTCGCGTGCTTGCTTGCATCCCCGGGGGGGACAGCAAGGCGCTCCTTGGCTTCTGTGCATTAAAACATTTCTCCGTGGTGGTACCGCAATGCTCCTCTCGCTTATTCATTACCGCGGGGGTAAATAAAAAAGCCCAGCTCCAAAGTCCTCTGCCAACCAACTCAGCCGCCTGAGTTTGTCTGGAGCGGCCGCGGGCACCGCTTTGCCTGCTGCCTTTTCCATTTGCTCCCTGTTCCTCGAGCTGGGAGATGCTCGGGTGGAAGCCCCACGCCGAGCCCAGCACCCCTCTCCGGCTTGGCCCTCATGGGCAGAGAAGGAAGGAGAAGGGTCTTTTGTGACCCGCAGAGCTCCCACCCTCGCGTTAAGCGTTGCTCGCACACCTTGGGGCTCCCTCCCTGCACTTAGCCAGTGCCATGGAGGGGGTAACACCTCCCTTGTCCCAGCCCCCGGAGGCGGGGAAGGAGCAGGAGAAGCCCATGGGGGTAGCAGCATCTCCCCTCCATGTTTCTAGTGGGTTTCTGGGGTGAAAGTGCCCACGGTGAAGGTCCTGGGGTGAAGGTGGCCAG
>NW_009192376.1:0-6116 GCF_000690835.1 Fulmarus glacialis | reverse complement strand
GCTCCGGCCGGCACCGGGGAGAGCTCCCCAAGACTTCCATGGGCACGCCGGCCCCCACCTGCCCACCGCACCGGTGTCCCTCCCAGCCAAAGCAGAGGACAGAGGCGGAGGCAGATCAGAGGAGGCTGACTTGGGGGACTGGGAGGGATCCGGAGCAGATGCTGGGAGCTGCAGGGTGAGGGCAGGAAAAGAAGGACAAGACCGGGCAAATTGAGAAAAAATATTAATTGGTTTTAGGGAACTGGTTCTGCTCACCATCATGACGAGGAACGTTTGCACTTAGTGGCATGGTCCAGCCTTTCTCTGCTATCGAAAGCATCCGGAATACATGAAGTTGGTGGGAAACGATACGTCAAGTTCTGGTGTGTCAATCAGCCTCCAAAGGCTTTTACTTGCTGTGTCATCAGCAGCAATCTTGACATTGCATTTGGACCAGGTCACTTTTTTGCTGACCTGCCCATTAACAGAGGTAGTTTTAGCAGTGACGTCAACAATTATGAACTGGAGGAGCATCACTAGGTTTCTCTGAGCACATGTGGATGTTTGTTTACAGCACAAATATTCTGTGAAACTGGAAGCTCTCTGGAAGCTTAGAACCCCATGTAGTTTGTCTCTCAGTTTCCGAGCGGGTTTGTCAAAATAGTTGGCAGCCTGTCAAATGAACAGTTATGATTCCTAAAATGCCTTATAATGTAATCAACACTCCACAGGGGAGCAAAACACACACAAAGGTGACACTGGTTGTCCTCTACTCCATAAGGACATCCTTCTGATTGTCAGCTTCTGTGTTATCCAAAACAGCATTGACCCGTCAAATCACTGGTCATGCAGAGTACCAAACACAGCTAACACATTCGCTTTAGACCTAAGGAGGCAACAGCTAGGGAAAGCTGTATCTGAGAAAAAATAAAGCTGTGGAGCGGCTGAGGCTCAGAGAGCAGAGACGTCCAGCAAGTGGCAGGGAATAGCTCAGGTACCTCTGGACTCAAATAGTCTTTCTTGACTTCTCCAGCATGCCATTCACGCATTTTACAGAAGTGACATCGGTGTGCAGGCATTAGCTGGTTTTATGGTTGTTTGAACTTTAGATTTGAACTAGACAAGATGTAGCAGTAGACTCTGCAGTTGCTGTATAATTACTTCTGTCTCGTCCCAGGCGTGTTAGCCTTTGTGTACAGATCTCTTCTAGTATAGTGAATCCTGCCCGACTGAGGAGGCTGGGTGGTCAAAAAACAATGGAAAACATTTTTTATTTACCCACAGCAATTGTCTCCTGGTAAAACTGGCAAAGTGGCAAGAACAGTGTATCTGATTATCTGAGACTGGGAGCTGGGAAGCTAATAGGCAACTTGTACTCATTTAGACTCTCAAGAGGAAGCTAACACTAGTGCTCTCTGTGTCCATAACTGATGTGGTTGTTTATTACAGTGGGAGGTTTCCTAAGGAAAACATGGGCAGTAGTGACAGAGTCCAAAAGGATGATCTCCATGGACTTCTATAGCTTCCCAGAGCACTGATCCCTTTCTTTTCTCAGCACCTTATCCTATAGCTTTGCTTTTTAGTAAGAATCTCTAATTCTTTGCCTTCTCCTGAGCTTCAAAGTAATTGTGACTCTTTCTGCCACTGTTCTCCAGTTCCCCCTGGTCTATGGCTTGCCTTTCCACACAGGCTGCCTTTCTCCATGTCACTCTTACCCGTTCAACCTCTCCTTCCTTTGGGCTTCTCTGGGTTGTCCGAGCCCCATTTTTCAGCAGCAGTTGAGTAGTCTTTTTTGCTCTGTCCTACAATATCAGATGTATGGGTATGGACTGCATTTTATCCTGTCTCTGCTTTTGACCAGAGCTGCTTGGTAAGGTCCCTCTTAGGAGCAGAATAAAGCCTCAGCAGAGGCAGATGACGTCGAAGAAGTCAGTTGTGTGAAATGCTCGGTTCCCTGACCTTTGAGCTCTGGTGCTGGCTCTGTCGCTGTTTCCCTCTGCTGCTGTTCCAGTCTTTCTACCTTTCCAAACATGAACCTTCCCAAAAGCTGAGATTTAAAGAGAAAGCTATTCCTCCACCTCTGTTAAGCTTGTTGACAATAGTGATGTTTAGGTTCTCTGTGAGAGCCTCCAGCCGTAACCCGCCGTGGAGATGTCAGAGAGGATTCCTCCTCCCTCTAGCCAACAGACTCACCACAGTTAGGCTTGCTGCAGGCTTGCCTTTGCTTGCTCTGTGCAAGTAGAGAAGTTACAAATTATATATTGGGAGGGAAAAAAAAAATATGGTATGACTATGTAGAGCAGGCGGGGAAGGATGAGTAAAGCACTACCCCTGAATCGTTATTGGGGTGCTCCCTGAGCACTCGAGGTGAGCCACAGGATGCAGCTCTTGTTAGGTCAAATGCTCAGGGCCTTTCCCAGGCCAGTCTAAGCCTGTTCTTGAGGCCCCACAGCTTCAGCGTGCGGCGAGATCAGCTGTGTAAGTACAGTGATATTGTTTTGTAGGTTCCCAGTTAGACTTAACAAAAGGCCTGTTGTGTGTGCTCAGTGAGTAATTTCCAAACGTTCATAACTTTGTCAAAACAAAACCAATTTTCTGCGAAGCCAGGCTGTGCAGTGCTCTTCACTGAAGGTTATTCCATGCAAAATATTAACTTGCAGATTTCAGTGGTTTCACCAGTTGGTTTGTAACTGTAAAGAGGCCACCAGGAAAAAAAAAAGAGATAAAAATAGGTTTCTCTGTTTCCTTTCACTCTTCTCATAATCAAGTGTAATTTTATTCTTATTTCTATAACTCATCTCTGGGAAGACATCCGTTCCAAAATTTGTGACCGTCACTAATGACTGGAAACAGGAGGCTACAGATTCCTTTTACAGCCCCAGTTATAAGAGCTCATTGCTAGTGCCTGTATACCCATGGTGTCTGCTTTTTTGGGGGGAACACATCTTTCAATGGCATAATGGCAGAAAGCCTGCATCCCCCACAGTGCCTTCCCTGTGATTTGATAGGACTTACTGATCAGTTGTAAGCCTGTCCCTAGCCTGTTCCTTCCCTGAGCCTGGGGGAGCGCCTGGGGAAGAGGGGAGCCCAGGGAGGGCTGCAGCTGTCAGCCCACTGCATCAAACTTGCAGCCACAGGGGAGAACAAGGACTTTGGAGAACAAGCCGCAGGCCAAACGAACCAGCATGAAGGGCCACAAGCGGCTCATGAACCGTAGCTTGTATATCCCTTTCCTTTAATAAAACTTTTATGTGAACTCCATTAAAGCCAGCACAGCACGGGTTCGGCAGCGCTTCATCCCAAGCATTCCAGCCGTGTACGAGCTTGCCCTTCCCCGCCGCCAGCACCCTGTCTGCCCAGGCTGTCGCAGGCGCTGGTAAATCAGCGTGGGCTCCTGCCTACTGTATCCGTTCTCATATCAAAGCAGTCTGAGAGTGCTTGGTAATTGATAATGTTGTCATCAATAGTAAAGGGAAAATATTGTTTCAATTTAACCAACACCTTGTTAACAGAGCAGACCTTGCTGTGTGACGTGCATATACATTATCCGGGGAAAAAATCAATTGGGGGGGAAAATACATGATTAAAACATAATACAGAATTATTGCAGGCTTAAGCACACTGCAGTAAGAATTCTATTCAAACCTGTAAGACTGTAGCAGTATTAAATTATTTTTTGAACCTCATCCCCACCATGAAGATTGAGTGTCAGGTACTTTTTTTTCCTCCTGCAGGATTTCAAGACTTGATTGCCCAAATGACAGTTTACTTATTTTACTGTCACATACTTTTGTGAAATGCCATAACAAGTTGATTACAGGTTTCACATTTTGCATAGTGACAAAATCGTCTGTCATATAATAGTCTGATGCCTGAAAGCCATTTAACTAAGAAGCAGTTTCTACTGAAAATAATGATATTTGAAACATTAAGGTGGGTTTAAGTGTGTACATTTTCTAAGCAAGTCTTTGTTTTAACTGAATGAGAAGACCAGGATCATCCCTTTCAGGCATGAATTTAAGACTTGTAAAAGCCACCAGACAACAACTAGCCAGAGGGTGAGGCAAATTAGGAGGGGCATCGTTTCATGAATGAAATGAAGGACAGAAATAGGAAGCCTAGTGATACAGTCCAGCTGCTGCAAAGAGGAAAAAGTGCTTGGCTCCTATTTGGAAAACTCATTATTCCTACCAACTTATGCTGGAGATCTGAGGCCAAGTCATGTACTCTGGCTACTGGAGAGAAAAAACAGGCGCCTTTTCACCTATGTGCAGAAATATTGGGTCACTGGAACTGGTGTGAAGAGAAGAATAAGATTTAACTTCCTTATTCAATAATATCCATACCTTAGATGAGTTATAAGTAATAAAAGTAATAAGGGTAATCCATTCATTTAACGTATTAAGTTTCTTGAGTGTGATCTATCATTTCTTGAATGTGATGTATCATTTCTACCTAGCTGTGCTAACCAGTAAGTGAATTTTGCAGGTATTTTATTATTGCTAATGAGTGGATGAAGTAGCAATAGTAGCATTCTAACTTCTTGCGCGCAGGCAAAGGACAAGCCGGTTTTCAAAATGTGCAGGGAATAGGACAGGGAAGCTCAGAAAGCTGTTAGACTGAAGAAGAGAATGATGTGTTCTTGGCACCCTGTCATACACAGACTTTGTAGACAATGTAGCCCTCGCATACCTGCCATTATGAATGCTGGTAGAAAATAATAGTAAATTATACATGAGGCTGAATGCTGAGCGTATCTTGAGGGGTGCTGCAGCCAGGTGCTCAGCTGACCTCCTACTCTGGGATGCAGCACAGGGCCCCATTGGATATGGACAGAGCTTGGCAGAGCAGTGCCCAAGGGCGTCTTTGATCTTCCTGGGCCACCAACTGCGGCATACCGCAAGTCGCAAAAACCTACTCCGGGGCCACAGAGCAATAGCAACCAAGTGCTGTCACTGCATCCTCACTGCTGAGTTTGTTGTCCGCCCAGGCTGGAGAGACAGCAAGGATGCAACAGTTCTGGCAATTCCCAGACAGCTCTACCCTCTGTGGGTGAATGGGAAAAAGGAGGAATCGGAGGGGAAGAGGGACACCTCGCCATGTTGTGTTGCTTCACACAGGGGCAGGGTTAACAAAATTGTCATCCTGCAGGCTTACCACTGCTCTCTGTGGACATAGTTTCTACAATGTTTTTCTTAACTAACACCATAATTTTCTGTGCCTTTCTGGGGGAAAAAAAAGAGTCTAATAATGCTATCACTACGTTATTTTTAGTCAATGCTTTCTCACTTCTGGATGTTAAAGCATTGTATAGCTAAATGAATATTATTGATCTTATGTTTCAGTAGATCTGAGCACAGAGATTTGAAACACTTCATATGTTAGGTACTTTGGACATTCACATAGTAGATTTTTGTTATCTGTCTCCTATAAACTTGTGTAACCTTTAGCAAGTTGCTTAAACATTCTGCTTCTTATATACTTCATCTGGAAAATAAATGTGTTCTCATTTTGCCTAGGGCAAGGTAACACAAGGGAGAAATAATTTTTCTAGCACTGGAATTTCCTTTCACTTTTAAGATTGGCCAATGTGGAGGTCAAATTATTCTGCGTGACCATTGTTTTTTCTATTATTTGCTTCATTGTCATGAAATCACGGATGCATTTCCATTAACAATATATTTTTAAGCATTCTACTATTAATATGCTTGAAAGTTGCCTTTTCCATAAGCCACTGTCAAATCTGATTTCCATTTATTAAGTTTTTATTTAATATAATCTATTTAACAAAATATTTTAATGTATTCTAATTCTGAAAGAAACGGGCTCTGTTTTCAGCAAATGTTTTGATTACCAGTGAAACTAAAATCCTGACGTTTGAAAAACACAAGGGTATTTTCTTCCGTGATGAAGCTGTCACTGAAGTGTGATTACAGTCTTAGAAATGGAGGAAAAAAGTCCTATGGGAAAAGGGAAGAAAAAAGGCTCCTCTTCAAAGAGGAAACTTGATGGGCAAATAGAAAAATAGAAGGAACCTTCATGTTGCCTTTGTGGAGAGATCTCGTCACCACCCGAGCAGTTGGAAGAGCTCTAGTAGCTCTCAGCCACAGCTGAACCTTGATATTCTCTCCAAACTG
>NW_009192375.1:0-365 GCF_000690835.1 Fulmarus glacialis | reverse complement strand
TTGTCGTTGGACAAATTTAATGAATCCTTAGAATATTGTGTCCAGGTAACTATAATCCCTAAAATCTTTTACCATTCCGAAGACTTTGTCTATGATTCACAAATTACCCCAGAACACCATCTGTCAAAACGGGAACTCTTTACAGCGCTAACAGTAGCTACTCTAACGATCATAGGCGGTACGGGAGTGGGTACGGGAGTAGCATCCTTAGTGCAACAAAACGAAGAATTTAGCGCCTTGAGAATGGCAGTGGATGAGGACCCAGCTAGAATCGAACAATCAATAAGTGCATTAGAAAGTTCACTTAGATCACTATCTGAAGTAGTGCTACAAAATCGAAGAGGGTTGGACCTAGTGTTCTTAAC
>NW_009192374.1:0-6193 GCF_000690835.1 Fulmarus glacialis | reverse complement strand
GCGGCTGCCTCTGGCAGGTTTGCTCTTCTGGAAAGTCGCTTTGGCAGGGGGAAAGGCACTCTTGTTGCTTTCCATCGGTTGCCGTGCAGCTATGTGGCTTGGTTAAAGATAGCTACTGTGCGATATTCCTTTAAAAAACAAATGTATGCGTTTTGTTAGGGTATGTTGATGAGGTTTTTTCCCTCCGTTCCAAAGGATCTCACCCCGGTCCAGGGCAATAAATGAAATATGATACTGTTTTAGCATGAAAAAAATCTGCCTTTCTCTTTGCGAGACTACCTGAGTTTGTCTGGGTTGCATGAGTATTGTATAGTGGAGTCTTGCAAAGGAGAGAGCTCAGTGTTACTCAGTGTCTTTTTAGGCATAAGGGGAATCCTCTGGCAGCCAGGACCGGAGCCGGGGGCTGAGGAGTATGTGGGCTGGTAGATGCGGTCAGAGGAGCCATGTCTCATGGATTACTTCTGTGCTCTGAAATGTTCAGACTTCCCGGTGTCTGTTAGAAGCAAATTCCCAACAAAGGCATCTCGAGCCTGTTGCTGTGTGGATAGCGCCTGGCCAGCCTGAGTTTCCCATCGAGCAGGTGGAGGGGACGGCGTCGCTCTGTACTCCCCTTGCACACGTGCGGTGCCTTCTGCCGATGGTACCCCAGCACTTTATCATCCCTTCAGAAAGGCAGAAGCACTAACAGCCTGGGTCTGCTCACAGTAGATGGGGATTCCAGCATACCAGAAGGTAAACGATCAACTTCCGTGGTTCTGTTTCCCGATCAGTAAGGAACAAAACACGCAGTTCTTCCCTGCCATTGATAGGTTTGCGTTTGTTTGTTTGTTTGTTTTATGAGACTTGCACTTTCTGCTGCACTATGTCAGGCACTGCGAGGAGGCAATAAATACTTTTTTGCTGCTTTGCAGTATCTTTTGTTGAACATTTGTGTGCACTGGCTTATGTGTGATGGTAGATGGGGACATTGAGCGAGGTGGAAGTGCTGCGAGTACACACACACCTGTTTCTTCCTCGTTGTGTGTTCAGCTGACTTAGCGGCAGATAAAGTTTGTGGTTGCCTGAAGATTTAGGAAATAATGGAGAATACGTGAAGTTCACTAAAGACTTTGGATGCTTGAGAGTAATGTAGACATCAAGGAATGCATTATCTCATCATGAGATAATCCTAATGAATAAATGCCCCAAGCAGGCGGTTATAAAAGTGATATCAGTATATTTGTGAGATGTGCCAGACCTTTGGAAACGGGTGAGTTGATGTTTTGTTATTTATAGATCAGATGTTTGTCTCAAACTCAGATCGCATTTGGTGTCTCCATCCAACTACGTTAGCTCATACGACTTCTCCAAGACAAGCTCCTGAGATCCAGCTTTCTGTCTGGAATATAAACCTCCAGCCTTCCCTTCCCTACTGCATAATTCACCTGATCCTGATTCTGCTTATCTCGGCTCCACAGATAGGTAGCTCTGTGCACGCTCGTGGCTTTATCCTGACTTTCCTGTGAGGTATCTTTCAGTCTGCAAGGCTGAGGTGTTTTTCGCGTGTTCAGGTAGAATGTAATGTAAAGCTTCAAGCAGAAAAGCAAAGCGCCTTCACCCAGGCCTTTTGGCTATTCTTGCAAGTGCTCTGAACCTGGGGAAGAAAGTAACGTATCTACTGAAAAGCGTGTGATCTCTAAGCCTCTTTTTCCAGGAGCCTGGGTTTTTTCATCTTCAGAAGAGGGGTGAATATCCAGACATTTGCAAGCCAAAATCTGGCAGATAAGCTAAATATGTCTTTCCTCCGAGAAGTTATGTCTAATATTCTTACATAGTTTGCAAAGAAGTAGGTGCAGATTACAAAATAAAACAAACCCAGTCCAACCCACCACAGCCTTCAGGCCCACCCAACTGAGAACGACAGAAAAAGACAAGGAAAAAAAAAAAATTCTTCTCTCTTTCCATCTCTGAAAACAAGTGAATTTTTGACATGTTGCAGCCTGAAATGCCTTTCCTCTGAATGGTACCTTTGACAGAACCGGCAGGTGGAGGGGCGAAGGCTGGCTCGGGTAAACACCTTGGTTCTCTCCTCCGGCAGGACGAGCCTTTTCTGTGCAAGTCGCTGACGTGCACTAGCAGAGCGCTGGGGTTTTGGCCTCGAATCTTCCAGGAGCACTCGGAGCTGCTGTCTTTTCCCTGCACTGCCACCGGTGCTGTCTGGACATTGCTCTGTGGGTGTTGATACAAGAAACAAGATGATTTTTCAGGGAACTGAATTTTTGGCTTTGAATGCAGTGAGGTCCTCAGGAGACGTGACCTGAGACGAGGTGCTGGGGGGAAGTTCCCTGAAGATGTGCCTCCCCTGTTCCGCAGCCCTTCCCCCCAGCACGCAGGTAGACACCCCTGGGTACGCGGCAGCGCTCCGACAGCAGGAGCTGGGTGGTGGGAAGCTGGCGTCAGGCCTGCGGATGGCAAGGCAGAGGAGACAATCATAGACGCGTTGCTCATCCTAAACTTGGTATTACTGTGGTTTTGGTTGATGATTTTTCCTTTGCTGCTTGAGCTTCTCTTTGACAGGTAGTAGCGGATGTTCTCTTAATCATATGATTTTTACGGTACCATGCACTGGTTTACTTAGGTGCATTCCCATTTGCCAGTCCAGGCAGTGCACGCTTCTACGCAGATGTGTTTCTTTAATCAGCCAGCTGCACAAGCAAAGCAAGCACAACGAACTGCAGTATATGCATTTCATCGGCAGTTTTATTGTATGAAGAGGTGTTTTGTGTAATAGCGGTGTACATTTCATTGAGGTCTTGAGTGCCTTAAAATGCATTCTGTGTACAAACAGTGCTCTGTTGGATCCTTGTGTTAGTGTAGAGTGGCTAATTGCAATGCTATGGATTGTGTCCTTATACAGCTAATCTTTACAGGAGAGATCATTGTGCTCTGCTGGAGACTTGCATTAAATCGTCGAAGTGAAGTGGAGCTGCTACCTTGATAATTCTCTCTGTGATCCTCTAAAACACATCAGGAAACAGCATAGGGCATAGCTGGTCTCCAGTCTCTTTTGTTTGATTATATGGTTTCCATTAGCCTGTAAGCTCTTTCAGTAGTGACCTGCATTTCCCTCAGTCGGTACCGCTGCCAGGTACGTGTCTGTGTTTACCTCTGTGCGGTTAGCTTCCAGAGCACGGCACAGGGACCAAGCCGACATGCCTCTGCGCAGGGACGTCTTCTAGTCAAAATGACATCCTGCACAGAGAACTGGGGTAAAACACAGCTACAAAAGGTTTGGGAGGCTGAGCGTAGCAGCAAGTCAAGAGCAGGCTGCCTGCTTGTTGTTACGTGCACCTCTGCTCCGCTCTGAGTAATACCTAATTATCAGCACCATCCAGAGACAGAAATGTGAGCACAAATGAGAGCTGGGCGACTCTCCCAGCTGCTGTGCTTGAAGGCAAAAAAAGGTGAGCTGAGGACAAAGCAAGTGACTGAGGCAAAACATCTCCCTGATATATTTTCATTTCATCAGATTATTGTAAAACCGATGCATCTGTTCCTGAAGTGCCTTTAGAAACTGCTGCTGTTGAAGATGGCACTGGGAGCATGGGAAAACTATGGGCATCTCCCATCTGTCCAGGAGAGGCTGCAGCGGAAGGAATGCCAGCCTGAATAACTCTGTGGAGCTCTTAAAGAGCCTTCAAGGCTCTCCGAAATGCCTGTTTTACAACAATGAAAACGGAGGGTGTGGAGGCATTTTGACCGCCCAAAACGACCTTTCTTCTTTCCTCACGTGAGTCACTCGGATTCCAAGCCGAGACCAGCCTGAGGCAGGTACCGTTCTCCCTCGTCCTGGAGAAGGGAAAGGCTTCCTAGTTAGCAGAGGGGGGATGAGGCATCATCCTCTCCCATGCCTTCCTTGCACTGTTGGACCTCGCCATTGCTGAGTCCTGTCTGCACAGACTGCAAGGCGACTGTGCAATAACAGGGCCTCCCGTGTCTCCAGGTTATTCGTGCTAGGGGCTGTGCAATACATGCAAGAGACAAAGTAATGCATGGGGGTTCTTCCTTCTAACACATCCGGGCACCATTCTGCGCCCTGAGTTTCTAATTCGCGTCTGTAGTGTGTGGCAGCAGTGGTAACGCTGTGCTCCTCTCCCCAGGAGCATTTGGCTTCGGCCATCCAGCGTGCCGCTCTGTTGGTTTGTCTCCTTCCAGTCTCTTTCCTTCTTAAAATTGCTGAATTAGCTTCAACAAACTGGTACCGGAAAGATAAAGTCGCTAAATCCCACACATGCTCATCTTGTTGGATTTTAATTAACCTTTTCCCTGCAGCCCTGCTCTGTAATCCAGGCTAATTGCCGCAGGGATTACAGCCTGGCACTGCTGTTTGGCCAGATAGAGCAAACCTTAGCAGCATATCTGCTGCCTGCGCTTCCAGCTGGGATCCATCTCCTCCTCCTCAGCCTTTCAGAGGAGATAAACTGCCTCTGTACCAAATATTTAGTAATTTGCAGAGCTGCTCTTGACATTTTCTTTCCTCTGACACAGAGTTCTTGTTTGAGATAAATCATGGTATTTCTTCACGAAGACCTGTGCGTGGTCAGGGAGTGCACTTGAATACAGCCATCTCCTCACACCCTCCTCTTTTTTTTGGTCTTGTGTTTGTCTGCCCTACACACAGTCACAGCATTACCCCTCTTGGTCCACGTAGCCAGTGTCTGAGGTCCGATGGATTGTTTCTGTTCAGGGAAGAGGCTGACGAGAGCATCAGCTGTTTCTGGGGTGAGCCCTGTGTCCTCGCGGATGAGGACATGAACTCCAGTTTCCTTACGCAGCAGGGCAGTTTCCCTACCCAGTAAGCCAAGTCCCACTCCCAGGCTCTCGCTGCGTTTGGTTTTTGTGTCTGCCTCAGTGGGCTTCGGCCGGCCTCCGCTGCCCTATCCATGCCGGCGTGGCGGAGTGCCCAGGCATGCGGGCTCAGCGTGCTCCATCCTGGCGTGGCTCTGGGTTGCTCTGTGTCAGCCACCCTCCTCGGAAGAGAAGCCTGTATGCTTCTAATTTTCTTTCTTTGGCATATTAATTTCAACCAGATTTTGTCAGCTCTCCAATAGCTTGGTGTGCCACAAACCGCATCTCGCAAAGCGTCACGGAGATTTTTGGGTCTTTGTACTGCCAAGACGTGCGCCAGGGCAACGTGACCCTTTGCAGGGATGCTCTGTCCTGGCCCCGGGAGGAGGCTCCTGCGGCCTCCCGGTTTATATTCCTGCGTGAACCATGCGCTGGGGAGCCTTGTGCACGCCTGGGCAGGTTGGAGATGCTGCTGCTGGGGGTGGCCAGTGGGCCTGCCCCCTCCCCGTCCCCAAATGCACCCTTTCTCCGTCACAGGTCCCACTGGGAAACGCAGCTCTTGCCACTTTCCTCTCTCTGTACTCGGTTGTCTGTGGCAGGGTGTGGGAGAGCAGTCCTGGGCTGCAGGACGGACCCTGGTGCTTGGGCATGGCCGGGCAAGGGCCACCCGGGGTGTCCGGCACAGCGGGAACAATTCCTGATCCCCAGCACGAGCCGCTGCTGTCGCTCGGGCAGGGCAGAGCGATCCTCTTGGATCCAGAGCGGGCCCAGACACACCATCAGTGCGGTTCCTTCTTTTTAGCGATGCGTTTCAGGTCAAACCAGAAAAAGCCCTGCTATTTCACACAGCTGTGAGCAAGCTCTGGCTCCTCTCCCCCTCTGTGAGCGTTCGTGCAGCTGCTGCGGCAGTCGCAAAGGCCCTGCGATTTCACACAGCTGGGAGCAAGCTCTGGCTCCTCTCCCCCTCTGAGCGTTCGTGCAGCTGCTGCGGCAGTCGCAGCCCACGGCTCCGCGGTCTGAGGACTGAAAGCAACCGGAAAATGCAAACTCTCCATCGGAGAGCCAGGCAGTAGGTAGAGCATCTGCCCAGGAGGTGCCTCTTCTCTCTGTGCGCTCCTACCAGAGTTTCAGTTTGGTTTGGCAAATTGCACAGTTGCGTTATTTCCAAAGACACAAACCTAAGATTTCTTGGGGGATGACATTGCTGCCCTCCCGTCAGGGGTGCAAGGGGTGGGAGGTTTTATTTTGGTCACACCATCATGTAGTATACGTCCAAAAAGCTCTCTGTTACTGCAGAAGGAGATAAGTGAGGCTCCAGAAGGAAAAACGGGACGTGGCGGGTTCCGTGGGAAGCGTGCACGGCGAA
>NW_009192373.1:0-3629 GCF_000690835.1 Fulmarus glacialis | reverse complement strand
GGGAGAGGGTTTGATGACTAAATAGCGGCAATAAAGCATCGCTGCTGGGGTGTTACAGACCTAACGCCGCCCTACGTGCCTCATTTCAGGCCCGCAGGAGGTCGTGCGGTCCTTCGGTTGAGAAAAGCCCAACACGTTAAAAAATACGATGACCCAAGCGGCAGAACTTCATGTTTCTATTAATTTCCGAACAATGGGCGAGGTAAAGATACCAAACCTCCAGCTGTTACCTGGGAAGAGTTGACCAGAGAAAAACTGAACAGGTAGTTCTTCATAAAGACGTATTTACCTTCTCACTTCTCTCGTCTCCTTGATTCGGAAGAAACCACAATTCAACAGCAAGTCAGGTTTGTAATACCAGAACAGAGCGCGTACAAGAGCAGCTGCACAACAAAACCTTCCAGCGAGAGGCATCCTGCACCGCAGCGGGTAAGCGATCAGCCCCGCATTTAAACTTTCCAAAGCAGTTAAGAGCAGCTCGAAACTAACTAGTGATTTTTAAAGCACCTGCTTAGGAGCTGAATGACAACTTTTATTCTTTTGGACAACTGAAATCTTGAGGTGACAGCACGCTATTAAGCCACATGATCTATTTAGAGCAATAAAATGGTCTGTTTTCCTTTACCAGTAGAGCTCAATCATCTTCAATTTCTTGTATTCACCATATTCAAAGCGTTGCTCAGAAAGCAGAGTGTCAGTTCTGCACAGGATCAACCACTTTTCCAAGCAAGAATTAAATCCCCAAGTCCAAAACCGAGCCCGAGCGCCGCGGTGCCGACCCCAGGGGCCTCCCCCACCCCTCCCCTTTACGTTTCAGGAGAAGACTTGGTTTAATGAAGATTAGGGAGAAAATGTTTTCCAAGAACTATATAAAGCACTGGATTTTGTTTGGATGCCATGACAAACCACACGTGAAGAATAAAAACTTTAGGTAACACCAAAGAGGGCGACTTGAATAAATCGCTGCAAGTGCCCAACACTTGTGCCTGACTACCCGACTGCATCCAGATCAAATTCAAGGTGTTCGCTAAAACCTGAGCCTCAGAATCATTTAGATGAGGCCTCTCTCTCCTTCTCAACAGTCAGACAGCTAAAGAAACTGAAGCCGAGGAAGCTCCGCTATTAGTTTACAGTTTGATTTAAAAGATATCCAGCAGTGCGCACTCTCTTAAATTATCTTGGTGATGCTGGGGAAAAGTTGCTGGTTGAAGAGGCTAACTTAACATAAATAAAAATAACACAAGAAGCCAGACACAATTACAAGACTAGTTAAAATTTCTCAGAACACACCAATACTGAATTGATTTCTCCTGTAACAGAATGAACACAGCATCAAATATATATTTTTGCCCTTAAATAGAACAATTTTATTCAACCAAATCCAAGATTATTCCAAAACTATTCCTCAGGATTGACTTATAGAATTATTTTTGCTATTTTTCCTATTCAAAATCCCTTACATATTGCTTAGGAAAAAAATCTTGTCTTTGAAGTTTTAATTTAAAAAGCATTTTGTTGGAAAAACAGTGAGAAGGTGAGAATGCATTTTTTTTAATCGTCCTTTTCTGTTTCTCCAACAAAACTAAATGGAATAGTGAGAAGTTCCACCAATATTTTGCTCAACTTTATAAAAATGAGATTCAAGAAGTGTGACTTCCAAGTAGCCTAGGCGATGGCAACATTAGCAGACACATCAGGAGCTGGGAGTGACTAACAATGCAGAGTTTTAAGACTGTGGTCTTCAGTCATGCTGCAATTCTAGCCTGCGTACTAGGCACTGCACTCTAAGCCTAGCAAAACAATTTAAAGTTCTCTTTATTTCAGTAAAGTTGAAATAATTTTACTTTGAAGATTTTGGTTCAGGGCCCTCAAGGCTCAATCCCCGCGGCAGCAAGCGAACCAGCATGCATCGTATTATTACAGGACTGGCTGAAGAGGATGAACGTGTCCTGTCCCTTGCGCGTGTTAGGAGCTTGTACCGAAGAACAGGCCACATCCCAAGGCTGTATTTTGAAAGCATTATAATCTTTTACTTTATAGAAAAGTTATGTTTCCAGCCAAAAGTCTCTTCCAAGTAAACAGACATGTTTGTGGATGACTTTCAAGATCCAAATAACCTAGTGGACGCAACAGAAAAAAAATAGATGAGAACCGGGTACAACTGTTAACAGTCATGCCAATGCCTTTCCAGCTCACACCACCAGTGCACATCTGGCCATCGGTTTTGCTCCCCCATACATCAGACCATATAGCTACGTAAGTGAAGGAAAGCAGCCTGCTAGCCTGCCTATCAGAACTAAAACCTGTTTTCAGAGACTATTCTCAAGGCTGATTCCATTCTATTATTTGCTGGTTTTTTTCCCCCTCCTAAAATGAAAAACATCCCAAAAGTTAAACTGAAATGCTGACCCAAATGATGTTTTATCTAAGCAACCCACAACAAGGAACACTATATCTAAGGCTAAATGACTCACACGCTGGCAGAGAATGTTTTCATGCACTACAGGTACCCACATTAGCAAAGAACTGTGAGGTCAACCAACGTCTCTTTGAAGATTGAAATTAAAAAGTGAAATGAAAAGGAATTACGGAACAATAGAGTGGGAGAGAGAGAGATCCGAAATGAAGTATATGTGCAAGAAAAATCCCAACATATACGACTTCCTATAAACAAATGACAAGATGCTGCACAGCGTTACTTACACAATCATGCAGAACATCATGAAGACATTCCACAAGGCAATGAAGATTCGAAAATATCTGAGACTCAGCAAAAACTCTCTGATATTATCACCTAAAAATCAAGAGAAGAAACCTTTGACGTACAAATTACCTAATACACTGACAAGTCACATTTTCAACACTGCCTGAAAAACATAAGCAACTATGACACAGAAAAAACCAGAAAGGTCAGAGAACAAAAAACAGAAAGTTGAAGTTTCAGGGAAATGATCCATACTATGTTCAGTGCAACCCTACTAAGGGCATGTGGGAAAATAAACAATAAATGATAAAAAGGGGTCACACTATTAAAAAGGGAAGGACAGCCCTCCGTTGTAGTTTCCAGCCTTCCTGCCACTTTTAACCAGCAAGCAGAGATGCAAGCAGAGATACAAGAGAGCAATGCAGGCGCACACACACTAAAATGGGAATCGGGTTGTAAGCAGAGCATTACCTCTGTAGCACAGGCACCTACATTCAAAAACGCTGAAAGAAATGTGCATTTTTCTATTTCTTCTCAAATCACCAATTTGGGATCAACAGTTAGGTTTGTCATACCCGTATGAAAACATCACGGAGGAAAATTTTAGGTTGCAATTTAGGAAACCAGTTATCCCAGCCACAGAGTAATTCACATCCAAACAAAACAGGGTTAAACTTGTACTTTGGCGCCTTGAAAATGCTTTAGCCAATAATTTCCTCCAGAAAACGCCCGTTCCTGTATATATGCAGACAACCCTGAGCAGAGAGGCCGTCCAGGGGCACGGGCGCTCCACGGCTCCCGGCTCCCCTCCGTTACCGGTGGTGGGTTCCCTCGACTCCTCGCCGAAGCCCTCCGTGTCTCTCTTCCTCCTGCGGGACAGCGAGGGGGGTCCGTATCAGGCAGGGTGAGCCCCCCCAAACTCCCC
>NW_009192372.1:18168-20889 GCF_000690835.1 Fulmarus glacialis | reverse complement strand
CCCGGGGAACGCAGCTCCTGCCAGGGCGGGCACATCAGTGAGCTCCAGGCACCAGCCTCGGCCCCGGCACGCTCCCGCAAAGCTCCGAGTGCCGCAGGAAGGCTCCAGTCCTGCAGCCCCGTCTCCTGAGGCAGGCCCAGAGCGTGGCAAAGGACAAACCGTGGCTCCCCACCAGCCCCCACGCCTGGCAGAGCGCGGCCCTCGCTCGCGGCACGCGCAGCGGGAAGGACAGCGAGCACCATCCTGGCCCCCGTTCAGGCTGCAGAGCCTTTCGAGCCGGCTGCATCTGCGCGATGTTTAGCACTGCAGAGCTTTCATTTATTTCAAAGCCTCAGGTGCTGCTGCAATGCAATTGCTAACAATAAACTCTTCAAGAATACAGATGCATCCAAAACAGAGAGCAGCGTTTAACCCCGACATGCTTTCCTGATTACGCGCAGCTCCCTTCCCTCCTGCCCCGTCAGCTTTCCTCCTCTTGCTGCGTAACTGCTTTCGCTAATCACAGTCCCTTGGTGCGTGGAGCAAAGTCCTGTCTTAGTTCCTCCCAGTCCGTTCGGAAGCCCTCAGGGCAATATTTTAACATTTCCTTTATCATTCTCACTTGATTTCTCTAGAATGTGTATTTATGCAGGTTTTCTCTGGAGGACCATCCTAAGCAGGGATGCTATATATTTACACTTAACATGCTCTTTAAGGAACTTGCTACACATGCACAGAGATGCTGCTGGAGGAGCAGAGCTGCCACAAGATATTGTCCCTTAAACTGCTCTGAATAAGCACAATCCAAAAGAGTCAGAGGCTGGGGGGTCAAGAGGGAACATGGGTCTGGTCCCATCCGCCCAGACCTAGCCTGCCTTGGCAGGGCGACAGCCAGGGGCAGCCCCGCGCTTCCTTCCACGGGGCAGAGGGCAAAGCATCCCGACGGCAAAGCCAAGAGCATGAGCAGGTCTTCACAAGCGCTCAGCGATTTGCCCCGCCATGCAAATCTAGTCCCAGCTCTGAAGGTGGGCTGATGGCTCGCTGGGCGGCATCGCGGGATCCCACCGCAACGTCCGAAAGGACAGCCTGGATGCTCTGCGGGGCTCAGGGCACAGGAGCAGATGTCTTCTGCCTAAATAGATCTGGAAAGTGAGGCAGCATCTATCTACCAGCTAGCTACAAGTCAGGTCAAAATCTTCTAAAAGTAAAGAAGCAGATATAATAAACTCTTAAGGAACTTTCATTCCCAATAACCTGAAACACTGTTTTCTCTAATAGTTGTATTAGTACACACTAATAGTAGGATCTTTCCCAGGAAAAGCAGGGAAGCAGTGCTGCTCTCTCATACCTCCCTACCATGAAATTAGCTTTTACACTCAGGTAAGTCACCGGGAATGACAACCTACCTTATAGCGAAGGATGCCCTTAGAGAGCTTTGGCCTGCACTGGCGGGAACGCCTGCCAGACTAACACAGCCTCCGCTGGCACAGCGTAGGGTCGGAGGTGCCCTGGCCCACGGGCAGCCCGACGGTGGGGTCCTCCTTCCAGCCCCATCTCCTTTCCAGCTACAGCCAAGCAGCTGTCATGGCACAGAACTGTTAAAAGATCACTCGGGGTCTGAGCCATCTCTTTTGGCCTCTGTGCTGATGTACACTGAATAAAAATCAAATTAGCACGAAGCTGGACTGTCTGCTCTCTTTTCTTTTCTCCTCCATGATACTCTTCACGAGAGTGTATGGCCACGGCGTGCAGAAAAATTGTAGTTGATGACCTGGCCACGAGGCTCAAGGGAAGGTTCCTGAGCTGATGTTTCAGCAAAACCCTGATAAAAAGCCACGTGTGCCACGTGCTGTCCCGCCCGCCGCTCCCTGCATCGCTCTCCGGGCACAGCCCGCTCCCCATCAGCATTTTCTACTCCCGACTTCAAAGATGCTTTTCTCTCGTTACAGTAAAGTGCTGGGAGTTTTTGTTCCTGTTCCTTGTTTAGGCCCTACATGGCTGGTGGAAGAAATTTTAATTAAAAGCTGTTCTGCTTTTATGTCCAACATGCTTCAATGGGAAATATATCTTTTTGATGCTGGAATTGCCTACTTCGTATTTCTTACACCCTCTAAGCAGCTGATGCAAGGCAGCACTCAAATTAGGATAGGGAGCTGGATGGAAACCGCATGGTGTGGCCACAAAATCCTCTGCATCTCCATAAATGCTACTAATTATAGCAGTGGCTAGATTCCAGCTGATGCCCCAGGAAAACAAGATTGTAGGCTTGGAGATGAGGAAAAACATGCTAAAACCTATCCAGACATCTCCTCGCAGGTGGCTTGCTGTCTTCTGCAACCAGTGTTTCATTTAGTGACACTGGAAAATGTCTCAAATAAAGGACTGCTCCTCTACAGAGCCAGGAGGAGAGAGTTCCTAAGTGAGGAGGAAGCATCCTCCCAAATTTACATCCCACTCGACCACCACCGTGAGATGCACCGAAACCGGCTCAGCGGCGACACCCATGGGTGCAACCCCGCCGAGCCGGGCTGCTCTCAACTCATGAGCGACACGCAAGAGCATGGTCTGGATCACACCTTCTCCTTGTGGCAGAAAAAGCCTTGTCGCTTCTGAATAATGTGTTTTATCGTGCTGGGTTGGGAATGGTTACTCATAGCACTGAGAAGGGCACGCAGTTTGGCAGAAAAGAAAACACTGGGGAATGAAAGAGAATGAGAAATAAGAGGGAGAAGCAGCTGCCTG
>NW_009192372.1:0-18137 GCF_000690835.1 Fulmarus glacialis | reverse complement strand
TGCTGAGCCGCCCACGGGTCAGTTTGCCAGCTGCAAAACCTGGACACAAACTCCCCTTTTGCAAGGGAAGGCAGCTCTTTCCCCGGTGCCCTTACAGAGAGCTGGGAACAGCTTTGGGCTTTACTTGCAGCCGCTTTAACTGCTGGCATCTTTGCAGAGTCAGGGCTATCCCTTGAGCAGGCAAGACCCAGCAAATCCTGGCCAAGGCCAAAGAAATTGCATTTTTTCCTCTCTCTTATCAAATGAAATGTTAATAGCAAGCTGCAAAACGGATTCTTTGTCCCTTTACGCAATCAGCCTGCACAGCCACAAAGCTCCTTCCCCTTTATTGACCCGCAGGTCTCTGTGTGAGCTCTCGGAGCCCCCACGCTGGACCCGAGGTTCGCCCAGCGACCAACCGCCCATCAAACACCAGTACAGGTAGAAACGTTGTCAGGCTGTGTACAGGAACATACACATTTAAGCTGAGAAACTACTTAATAAATTCAGACCAACACTTTGTGACATTTCCCACAAGACTTTAGTGCTGTTTACAAATTCTGAAGAACACCTCGAGTCATTGCTGGCATGGACTTATGATCTATTTCAAAGAAAAATGGGTGAGAGTGTGTGGGTCTGTGTTTAATGTGAAAAGGGATTTAGAAATGAAAAGTCAGCTGGCATGAAAGATTGCAGGGCAAACGTAAAAGCAGTAAAGCGTGTGGGTGGTCTCCGAGCATGTAATAGGATATTTGTAAGGAAAAGAAACATGCATGATTGTAAGCTTTAATAAAACAGTTCCTTTTCACCCAACCAATAACATAATTGTAATTTTCCAAAGCAAATTGCCCCTTAACTCCCTTTTCTCAAGGAAAGAGAGGGGGACAAGGACTGAGAAATTACTGAAGCAGCAAGCGTGCACACGCGCGCGTGTGTGTGTGTGCACGACCCCCCCCGCCTCCCGGGCAGGGGTCCTGCGCGCAGCGGGAGCACCCGCACCAGGCAGAGCAGGGCTTGGCTCGCGCCGGGGGGAGCACCCCCGGACAGAGGAGCCTTTTCTGCTCCCCCCCAGCTCTCTAACGTCCCGCATGCCGCTTCCGTGCATTTGCCAAAGGATGTTCTTGAGCAGCCTGGCTGGGAGAGGTGAGGGCTCAGCGCCTCGGAGAACGGCTTCGCCGGAGATTGAACGGGGAACGCAACAGCTCATTGGAAACGCAGCGGGGCGGTGGGGGGGTTACAGGTCTTCTGGAGGTGGGGGGAGAGAGGAATGGAGTGGAGCTGGCGCGTGGTGCAGATAATGGTAGGGTGTTATTTCTATCCAAGACGACCAACCACTAGCTAGGCTTCCCAGATCTGCCCAGTAGCATGAAAGCCCAAATTAAATTCCGAGCTGCCTCATCCACAGTTCCAGTGTATCGTGTTGAAAACTAATTAATCATTATACAACTCCCTTGTATGAAACTAAACTCCACCTTTTGTTTCAACACTTAGAGAGTATAAGCACAATTTATTTTTCAAAATTCAGAAGAAACACTTAGAGATGGAAGGCTCACAGGAGTATTTATGACTACATCGCCATTCTTTAGCAGCTCTCATTGTTCAATGTAAAACAGAAGATACCATATTTCAATTGCTATAGATTAGTGTAAAGAGTGTCAGGCAGTGAGTGCATCTTTGGTTCAGACTCATTACTGGGTTCCATTTCTCTTTTGCCTCACAAGGGTGATTTCCTTCATGCCTTTATTAGTATGCATGTCAGCTCCAAATGGAGAAGATTATACAGGCATGGAGGGGTGTCTGTTCATTTTTTTTTAGCTTTTAGGAAATAAAATATTTGCGATAAGAAGAAAATGTAATAACCACCAGATGTTTTGGGCTTGAATCAAGCAATAAATACCAACACAAAGATTAATGCTCAAGTTGGGATGGAAGTAGCTTAGAATCAAAAAGATTGGAGGAAAGGTAACCCCAGCAGACCATGACTCTGCTCAGATCATTAGAGGCATTAACATGCAACAAAATGCAGTCATAAGAGGCAGAACCCTGTCACCAACACAGGGACACACTGCCTTGCGGGAGAGGACAGCAGAGCCCCGGACCAGCCTGGGCTACTGCTGGGCCCGATGCTGGAGGGGACCAGGGGACCACCACAGGGTCTGGCAGCAGCAGGCAGAGCAGCACACAGCTGAGGATCCTTCTCCTCTCTCCTCCACCGAGATAGCACAAGCTAATTAGCAACAACAGCCTTTCTCAACCTGCATCTGTGCAGCACTGAGCACACCTGGACTGTAACCGCAGGAGGAGACTCCCTCTCTCCTTTTCACAACAGAGGCATTCCAGTGCTCACTAATTACTGAATGCTTAGATGTCCCTGTACTAACGAATATTCCCCTCCTCTCCCCACATGCAGCAAAGTAAACCACGATGCAAGGACCCTGTTGAGCACACGCACTGGTGGGCACTAAACCTGAGACCGACCAACAACGCGACCCAAGCTCAGGGAAGCATCACAGACCCAAAGCACGGCTCGCACACACCAGCTCCCAAACACATTCCCTGCCACACTGAATAGGGAGAAGAAACATGAGGAAGGCCAGCCTCAGGAAATTGTATCAAAAAAAAAAAAAAAAAAAAAAAAAAAGGAAAAACAACTACTCACAGGCTAAGCAGGCAGCAAGTCTCCTTCCACCACCCTTCTCCTCCAAAGCCTACCCCAGGGCTGCCTGTGCTGCCATTTTTATTTCCTCTGGAGAAGCAGGTGACCTCAGTGAGCCTTCTCCTCTCCCCACCCAGACCTCCTCCTGCCTCGTTAAAGCCTAATTGGAGGATCACTGCCAGTAGCTGTGAATCTTCTGGCTACTGGGGAAGGTGGTCATCCTTTTAACCTGCTCTTGCCATGTGTTCTGCAGGTTTCACCCTTGCTTGCCAAAACTTTGCCCTTTTAGCAGAGAACAATATTTATTTGTCACGAATGAGTGGTTTAGTGTCCGCCTAAAGAATCACCATCAAAGATATTAGCAGGGTGATGTGAATGCACCACCACACTAGTGCCCAGGCTAAAGAATCTGGTGAGCCTTTCCACGGAGCGCTCCCATGGGAGCCAGCTCCGGCTTTCCCTGCTCCCGCTGGTCCAGGCTCCCAGGGCACGGCCGCTGGTCTGTGCCTGGGCAGCGTGGGAGTCTCCAGAACTGAATAAAAGAAGGAATATTTATCCAAGCATATTCAAAAGTAATTAGACATTTAAACCTGAATCCAGACTACAGAGTTTTCCTGTACCCACGGTTCTGCAGCGACAAGGTCAGCAGTTTTGCAGAATTGATTTAAGAGAAAACCTAGTGCTTCCTCTCCCTCAAAGTCTCCCAGAGGGACTTTTTTGTGCTCTCTTCTAACCCAATGACTTATTTCATTCGCCTGAGCTGCTGGTGGACAGTTCTCGGAAGAGAAAGGCTGTCAGTCGTCCCTGCTGACGAGCTCTCAGCGGGGGGCACAGCAGCAAATGCCCAGGCTCCCACCATCTGCGGTCCTGTTCCCGGCCGGGCGCCCGCAGACACAGCCCGGCGAGCAGGCTTTTAATTAGGAGTGAGAGTCAAGTGCACAATGTCTCCATCAAATGAGCAGACGACAAAACTGCTGGGTGTCCCGGGGATGTCAGAGCGTGGTGTCAAGTGCCTCCTCGCTCGGCTCCGGGGAGGTCACAGCACCCATCGGCCCAGGCGCTGGTCCTGCCCGGGACGGGGCTTGCTTGCCCATATGGCCAAATCCACCTGATGGTTTGAAACCTCAGCTGCATCCGCGCCTCTAGGAGTGACTCCCCTGGGAGAGCGGCTGGAGGTGCCGTGTGCCACTACGCAAACTCTTCTGCAGAGGGATTTAGCTTTCTGGACAGTTCAGGGTCAGAAACTGGCTTCAGGTTGTCTTTCTGCAACGGAAAAGGGAAGACAGTTTGAAAGACTCTGCCATTATCCTCCAGGACAATAACAGAATAATTAAAATCACCCTAAACCGTCCATTTTCCTTCCAGATCTTGGAACACTATAATAGAGAGAATAACAATTGCCAAGACCCTTTTCTTCTTCCCCCAGAAGAACCTCACAACTGACAGAGACTTGAAAGCTCGGAGCCGGGCTCTTGGGGAGAAGATGAAATGCTGCTCAGAATATAGATTTTGGTGCCAGATGGGAATTACAGCCCTGATCCATCCTCCTCTGTCACTGGAGTCTGTGTTGCTCTGTGGGCTAAATGGAAGTGAATACAGTTACTTTCCCTGTCTTGGGGGAAAAAATGACATTCCATTTTGTCTCCAAAAAATACACATTATTTAACTTATAAAATATTTAATCTATGTAATTAATCCTCTCATGACAGCGCTTTGCACATTTTTGCTGGCAATCCATACTTTGAATGGCCTATAGTTATAGCTAACTTTGTTTCCTTTTTCTCATGAAATTAATCAAAGGCTTGTATTCTAAATTATTCAGGAACTGAATGAAGCCTGCTTTCTATAGCTTGCAGCAAGAAAACTCCTACTTCCTTCATGTACTAGCAATACAGCAATTCAACTTTTCCAAGGGGGAAAGTACCAGAACGCGGAGGCGATCCGCAGCCCGCGGTGCCGGCACGGGCAGCGAGGCACCGGTGCGCCCCGGTGACTCGGCTGGGGCCGAGCATCCCCTGCCTGACAGGTTCACCCACCTCCTCTACCTGCCTGGAAGGAACGGCGGCACTCGGCTGCATCACCTGAGCAGAGGTGGCCTAATTTCCAGGGAAGTTGGGCTCCTGCAGCTCTTGCTCAGCTCAGTTCGATTTGTCACTGCCAGCTGCAGTTACGGGGCTTCTCCTTTCATGACACTCCAGGAGAGGTGAAACGGTGGCCATGGTGGCTACGAGCTCTGGGTACTTTGAGATCTACGGAGACAGGGCAGAGCTATACTGGTATAACCCAGAGCAGGGTCTTGCCCGTGAACTGCAATGCCCTGTGCCTGTGCCTTGGCCAGCAGTATCGCAGCACGGTGCTGGTGTGTCACCAGTAAGTGCTTGGGGCTCTTGAGCAACGTCATGCCAAGAAGAAGCGTTCCCTTCTGCTCCTCCGACTTCTGCCGCCCGTCCTGTACAGCTCCCTTCTTCGCTGAGAACCTGCCTGGGCTTCTGTGTTTCCTTTGGGATATGCTAATAATTCAAGCAAGGCAGAGGAACACATGCCTGCAGAAGTTTAGGGGTAATGTACTATACCAAAATAGATAATTAGGGAGCTGAGTCCATGGGGATCTTTCCTTGGCCATAAGGGGCCGTGCTTCAAATCCGCAGTGCTTGTCTGCTCCCCTGGGAACCACTCGTCTTGAAAAACCTCAGACCATTTAGGAGCATCAAAAGCTCAAAGCACCCAGTGTCTTCCATTGCGAGCTTGAAAGATAGATTTTCTTCACCAAAAGAAAGCAGATCTCTCATGAATATCCCGCCGGATTTTGAGCCCTGAACACTGCTCGAAGTCTACATCAGTGGGGCTTTGGGCGGGCGAGCTCAGGCTGTTCCCCAAGCATTTCGCTTAACCGGACACTTCTGCTGTCCTCGCCTTCACCTCCTTTCACACAACGTGTTTGTGTCATTTCAGAGGGTTCGATTTGCATTTGGTCCCCACTGGCGCTGGTGTTCATAAGGCTGGCCAAAGCTGCAGGAGAAACCTGATCACAGGCTTGGCGAGGTTTTGAAGTGCTTTATCAACACTTGCTCTTCTCAGCTCCTGGATGTGCATAAGGCTCTTGCTGGATTCAGAGTTCAGCCCCTTTGAAGTTTTCACCTCCAGGCTTATTTTTTTCAGCTGAAAATTCTCTCTGTCACCACTTGTGGAGAAGTCATATGGAGAGTCTCACTGCAAGGGAGACACACTTGCTGTTTCACTAAGAGCTGCATACGAATTTCCTGAGATCCTTTTATTTTTCTTATCTGAAATATTTTCTTCTTTCTCTGAGTAGCCACTACTTGCAACCTCCCAGGAGTCGTCTTCCTCCTCTGACTCTTGCCCAGCATCACTCAGGATTTTAGTGACTCCACGGAGTGCTACCAGTGTAGATTCGGGGGCTCTGGAGGTGAGGTTTTTGTAACACGCAGAACATCGCCACTTTCTGTCACACGGGCTCCAGGAAACCTTCAGACCTCACAGACCCTGTCCCCTCCAGAGTGACAAACCCTGTTCTCAAGGAAATAAATTACCAGCACTCAGCACAGAAAGGAGACGCAAAGGGGGCTGACAGTTCGTTAGCTGTACCCAAGAAAATGTCCTCACCTGCCCTTTACTCTTCAGGCTGTAGTTTGGAAGTCAGTCTTTATTACCAAATGATATGGGGAAATGGATAGAAAACTCTGTTTTCTGGCCGTTCCACTGCCCAGTGGGCTGTCAGCCGCTAACACTCACAGAAATGCATCCTAGAGCACACCAGCCTCGCGTCACGGGAAGAGGCGATGCTGGTTAGAAAGCGTTCCCCGCGAGCAGTTGGATGGAACAGCAACGAATTCAGTAAGAAAGCCCTAAGAGTAAACAGAAAGTATTAGTCATGGATTCGGGAGCCAGCAGCTGCGTTGGCAGAATACAGTAAATTTTCAATCTCTTGTATTGTTAATCAGCTTCAAAATTCATAGACAAAGAAAATAATAATAAAAAACAAAAGCAGACCCATAGCCTGCTGCACAACAAAGTTCAGTGTAAACCAAACAGCTTTGCAGGGCACTGTCCTAATGCATCAAAGCATCCAGTGCAGCGCCGTGGTACAGATACAGGAAGTCTTTTAATGATGAAACAAGCATTATGAGCATCATTGTTAATCAGGTTTTATGGATTTATGAAACAAATATACACACTTATCTTGTTTAATATTATTTTCCAGTTGGAACCTTATTTTAATACTGATGCCCTGAAATTATACCATTCATAAATAATGCAAGCAATAAAAACTTTCTCTCATCCCTTAGCGCAAACAAATGCAAGCTTAAATGTGGATTTAAACAAAAAATGGTAGAGCTTTCGGTTTAAAAAACAAAAGCATGTACAAAATGCCAGCCGCTCCGAGACCTGGTGGCAAGCTGAGAAAGTCAGTGCAGCTTCCAGGCTCCAAGTCACAAACGAGAGTTTATTTTTAAGGAGAGAATTCATGTCCTTGGTCAGATTTGGCTTGTTTGGACATAGGGCATGGATGTGTGACCAAACCGGCAATGGAAGCACACGCACCCGCGCCAGGTCCCTTCACCCTGTAGAGCTTCACTGGGGCCACAGGGACTTGCAGGGGTTATCATCCCCCTTTGGCCACTGAGTTTTCACAGGTTTCGGAAAGGCCCCCACGTTCACCAGTGAAATGCTCTTTGGAGGACGGTGGAACGAGAGCGAGCTGCTGGAGGAGCTGCTGCAGAGGGACGGAGCTGGACGCTCGGCACCAGCAGTACTCTGGCTGCGTTAAAACCTGCCAGGGCTTCCGCTCCTGCGCTGTGCATCTTCTACATAATTCATATCCCAGAGACTGCTGAAAATCAGGACCAATAAATAAGGAAGCAAAATTGGTATTTTTGGTCTGGTTTTCACAAGGCAAAACACAGCTCAAGAAAACCATGGTGTCCCTCTGCTGCATTTGGCCAAAATCTAACCATGGGCTGAACTGCATTTCCAACTGGTAAGAGGCAACTGCCTTTTTCCTCTTAAATTTTTGGAAGAATAGGTGTGTCTTTTGTATTCAGAAACCTGGGACTAGTTTTAATGGGATGGGGAGAAGGAAAGAAAAGAATCTACGACCTGTGGGGCATTCTGGAGGCACAGAAAGAGCTTAGAGCAGGCACAGGCAGAAATGCCAATTAGGTTCCTTGCAGCCTGATCTGCCTTGGTGCTTCCCCTGCTGCACATTTTCCCAGTATTTTCTAGCAATTTCTCCAATTTCTCCAGCCAACTTTCAGGTGCTGAGCAATGAGGCCTCCACTTTTGCTCTGTGGAAATCACCACCTGGGAGAAGACGCTTTACAGGCTTTTTTCTTGCTGTTCGGGGCGCGCGCTCTGTGTTCAGTAACCGAGGGCAGGAGGCACAGAGGTCTGGTGGCGGTGGGTCCCGCTGCAACTCCTCCGGCTGCCACACTCTTCCTCCTTCCTTAGGCATGCTGGAATAGTTTTTATGAAATGCACTAGGCCCTGAATGTGAGAAGCTTGTGCCCTTCTGCAGCCAAGAAAGGCGATCTCCCTGCAGGGCCAGTCCAGCCACGGCTCCCGCAGGCTGGAGCTGCCCCTTGCTGCAGCACGGCCCCGCAGCCCCAGGAAATTCAGGAGACGTGGAGTTGGAAGAATCCAGAGAATTGAGGTAAATTGCTCTGGGGGACTTGGCACAAACCCCGTGGTGTTAGAGTAACAGACTTTAGAGTATCAGACTTTCTCTGCTTGCGGCTGAACACCAGCCTGGGGAGGTAAGCACAAAAAAATCTGTTTTTCCAGCACACACAACACCCGCAGCCCATCTCTCCTCCTGCCAGCTGGACAGGGTACGGCGCTCCGTTGCCTTACACGTGAGGCTGCAGGCAGCAACGACAGAAGCCTTTAGACCTGCTGGCACCACGGCTGAAATGCCAGCCGCAGCCCAGGCTGGAGCTCGCTGCAACCCCTGCCCCAGCCCGCGACCCAGCCAAACAAAACCCTGCTGCACGGCCAGGGGCTTCCAAGGCGGAGCTCCCGGCTCTGCCAGGCTGGCGGCTCGGCCGGGGGCTGCCCCCCACATGTGTCCCTACCTTTGCCTCCTCTGCACCCTGCTGCGATACCTGCCTGCTTTCTCCCAAGCGCTGGCAGACCCTGCATGCTTGCTTTCTGCCCGATCCACGTGTGCAAAATTAAATCTATACGTGAATATGAGTATGTACGTCGTCCTCCCGTCATTCCTTCCTTCCCTCCCCAGCTCTGCATCTCCCCTTTCAATCCACGCAGCTCCTACCCCTGCACACGCCTGTTTGGGTGGGAGGCAGGCGAATGCGAGAGGCTGCAGAGAGATTAGAGCCTGATGTTCAGGAAACCGATGCCGACAAACCGCAGAGTCATCACTCCCGGCAGCCGCCTGCTCAGCCAGCAAACAAGGGAAGAAAATAGGCTCAGTGGCTCGAATAAGCCCCAGAGCCTGCATTTGAATTTGCAATGAGCTGCTCAGTGGAGCTCAATCTGTCAAGCACCATGTCCCATTAAGATGAAAATTTGAAGGTCTCAATAGAGCAGATAGATAACCTCTTTTACTCTCTTTTATTAGAGGATGCTTGTGAGGCTGCAGGCTGGGCCAGCTCCGGCTCCGACAGGACTGCGACTATCGCGAATGCTTCCCCAACAGAGGCCACTGTTTCAAATGACCGTGTTCTCCTTTTCTTGCTTGTTTGTTTGTTTCTTGGGCTTTTATTAATTCTCAGCTCATCACATTTGCATGTGCTTATCCCAGTGCCTCAGTCCCGGGGCTCCTTGTCTGCGTGATGCCACCGGGTGCAGGATGTGCTGGATTAAAGCCCCCGCGCTACGCTCCCGGCGAGGTGTCAGCACCCGGACCCTGCCCGCGGTCTGTGCGAGACCTGGGCAGCGCTGCCCCAGCAAAACAGGCTGGTAGCGGTGGGTCTGTGGCTTTGAACAAGTATAGAAGGAGAAAATGGGAAGATCTGGGTTATAAATCACCTCCCGCCCAGGGGTCTGCTGGAGCTGAGCACTCAGAGCTTTGGTTTTACCCAGAACAACACTTCAAGTCTCGTCCCTCTCCCTCCCGACAGCTTCTTTGTCACCCCTGAAAATCCAGCCCTGAGTGAATGCAACTCCCTGCCAAAAAGCAGGAGAAAACTCACTTTGCTGTTTCCCTTCGTCATTATAAGAAACAAAATGCTTTATATTCTCCCCTGCTCAGTAGCACGTTGTACAGATGCAGCTTTGAGAAGGAGCTGCCTTGTTCCTTGTTCAGAGGTGCCACTGGGGGCAGCTCCGGTGGAAAATTGTATTTAACTGAAGTTTTGCATTAGAAAAGGATGCCTCTCCCAGTGCCAGTGAGCCAGAAGATGTGTGCTCCTTTTCTGCAAACCTGTTAACCCTTTCCTGCCGCCCACCCAGGAGTAACCGGGATGTGCTCTGACTCCTCCCTTGCCATGTGTTTTGGCTATTGCAAGCACTGAATATTTGCAAAGCATTCGGTGTTTGTTGAAATATTCTCTCTGGATCAAAGCTCAATATTTCTTGGCTTCTCTACGCTTTCTGAGCTGCCTTCTGCTCACTGTTATATATTTGCCTTTCTCTCCCAGGTTGTTAATAGGACTGAACAGCTTTTGTTTATTGGTTGGGCTTCCTTTCCCGTATAACCCACCGAAGTGCTTTGGCCTCTCTCACACCTTTCCCCTCTCCTCCCTACCAACGTGCAGCTGGGATGAAGGAAACCAGCAGGCAATTTCTCTTTCTTAGTGTTAGATTTACTGGAATGTTTTAAAACACTAATGAACTATCTTTATGGGAAAAATTTCTATACTTTAAAAGGCAGGTTCTTTGGGAAAAAACCCACCTTGTTCTTCTTGTTCTGCTTTCAGCAGCTCAGGAGACAACTGTTCTGCTTAATATTAAAAAAGTCCACAGTACTGAGCTACTTTCTTAGGCAAAAACCTTGTGCTCGTGTATGAAGCCACCTAAACAAAGCGAGGTTTTTCCTTTAATGCAGTGCTGTCTTGATAACAGCACGGGGACCTCCGAAACGCTCTCCCTCCCCTCCTGCAGCACCACCTGAGTGAACACCAGGACCTGCCACCAAATCCCGAGGGACACCGCGCTGCCCTTGCTGCCTGAGCCCCGGGAGAGCAGGAGACCCCCGGTCTCTCCCCCGAGGGAGGACGGCAGCTCTCCGGGAGCTTCCCCACCACCTTACCCTGCCTGGAAACGTGCTGCTGCCTTGCATTTTTAGAGGAAAAATGATGTGGTCTTGCCAGCAGCCACCAGTTCTTTTTATTGAATTTAGAATCAATAGTGCATCAAGTGGCTTGGGATGTTATTAATCAGAAAATTGGCATGAAGGACCAGGAGGTAATAACACTGCAGCGAGCCCACTCTTTTCTTGCAGAGTGGCTGTACATGGTTCTGGGTAGTGCTAATTACTCCTTGGGACCTGCCTTTCAACTGCCTTATAGACAAGGCAAACTACTGCCTACTGGCACTGCAAAGCCCAGCTGCTCCTGGTTATTTTCCTGTCATTGTGATTGTAATCTGCGGCAAAATATTATATTGCATTTCCTCAAACCCAGAAGAAAGGATGTGAAAGTTGGGGAAAAAAGGCACACATATTTTGGGTCAAAAGCCACTAAAAAAAATACGGGGCGTCCTGCCAACCCTGGGAGGAATATACAGCAGCTTCCCCTGATGCTGTTATTCCCCAGGTTATTAAGGCTATATATATCTCCAGGCTATAGCCACCAACAGTCTTTCATCTCCCAGATGCTCTCTGGATCTCGCTGGACAGCGTGATGAACTGCAATGTCCAGATCCTGAAGCTGCCTGAAAACTGGGCTGGTAATTGCACAACCCCTAACGAGGTCTGCCCGGTGTGCCCATCTCCTGAAGGCAGTACAGGACCTGATGTACAGAAACTGGCTGCTTTTCATGGCAACCAGTTAATCATATTCAGAGCATTTAAACTAACTTGCATAGCACCTACTTGTCACCTCCATCCCAGCTCCCTAACAAGCAGGTTCATGTGTGCAGCACCAGGGTTCATTATACGCAGGTCTGCGACAGGCAAGATATGCGGCTCTTAGATTTTCCATGATCTATTTTCAAAGATTTGAAATCTTTTCATTTCTTTTTCACTTACCTTTTATAAAAAAGTCTCTGTTTGCAGGACCTGTTCAGGGTCAACAGATTTAGTAGTATCTCTACAAAAATAACACAGAATTTCCGTGCCTCTGAATTCATGCCATACACAGCATACCGCGGAAACGAAAATAACTTGAAAAGTATTAGAACATACTTTAATAAGCTCAGGTCCCCTGCCAGTGACCCTGAAAGTGTGTTTATCTTTGGGCTTGTCTTGAGCAATCGTTATTCCACCACCACCTTAGGATAAGCGTGAATGCATGAATTTACAGCTGCAAATCCCATTATTCTGGATGTAATCTAGTGGTTTTCCATGGCAAACCTGCAGAATTCCTCTTGCTTTTGAGGAGATGGGATTATGTTCTTATATAATTGCATCATTGTGTCTAATTGGATTTCCAATGCCATTTATTTCATCATGAGGCTAACCTGGAAGTAACCTCCGAATGAATTTATTAACCCTAATGAGTTATTAAATTTGTGACTAATAAACACCAAAGGGAATGGAGACAAACATACTACTACCCCCACTGAAAGGAGTGTTAGGCATATAAATGATAAAACTTTTCCCCAAATCATCCCTCCAGCCCTCACATATCTCTCCATAGCCACAGGGACTTGGTGTGTCATCAAAGGACCTCTGAATTATCAAATTATTGCTTTCCTGCAGCCTTCCTGGTCTCCTGAGATAACCTCTGGTCTCCTCCCAGGTTCCTCCTCATTCCCAACATGTTATTGAGCTTTTCTTCTCTTGTGACAACCAAAAGATGTAGAAAACATTCACAAAACTATGAAAAATGTGTGCATCAAGGTATAACTCTACAGCAACAGATGGGATGTTTGTGTGGCTCAACTGTCAAAAGAGGAGTGAGCAGTGCAGCACGGGCGCTGGTGGCCGGGATCTGTAGCAAACAACCTGCCGCTTACGAAACGTGCAGTGTATGTGCATTCTGTGTGAAATTGCTTATTCCACGCATTGCTCAGGCTGGGTTGCTGGTGGGTATGGTGGCCGCGCGTGTGTTGTACCACCGAGTGACACCCACAGCCGGGCGTTTGTAAAATGGTAATGAGTAAACCTCAAGCAAACACAGAGTTTGTGCTCGCAAGACCCAAAACTAGCAGCTTTCTTAGATAATGAAGCAGAAAATTAAATATTGCGTAACATCGAATATCTGTCAGGGAAAGTGGCAGTTCTGGGGAGAGAAAGTGCTGCTGGAACGCGGGGCTGGGCACAGGTGGAGTTTGCCGTCGGGCCTTGCCCACGCTGGACCCCGCGCCTCGGGCTCGGGGTGTCGTGGTCCTTGACGCCTGCCTGCATCCTCCCCCGTCCTTCACCTCCGCTCGGAACACGTAGAAAGAAGAAAAAATCCCTGACTGTTCTAGCAACTGTGTGATGGTACCAAGATCCCTTTTAAACTTCATTCATTACATAAATCCCTTCATTCCTGTGTTACAAATAGGTTTTAATGTCAAACGTAACAGTTTATTGCTATTCTCATTCAAATAAGCCATTCTGCCGCCTGCCCAAGCTCTCTCCTTTCTGCCAGCCTGACGGGAGCGGTGAGGGACTGAGATGGAAGGAGCAACTGTGTGATGGTACCAAGATCCCTTTTAAACTTCATTCATTACATAAATCCCTTCATTCCTGTGTTACAAATAGGTTTTAATGTCAAACGTAACAGTTTATTGCTATTCTCATTCAAATAAGCCATTCTGCCGCCTGCCCAAGCTCTCTCCTTTCTGCCAGCCTGACGGGAGCGGTGAGG
Organism: Fulmarus glacialis; assembly: GCF_000690835.1. Lineage (NCBI taxonomy): Eukaryota > Metazoa > Chordata > Aves > Procellariiformes > Procellariidae > Fulmarus > Fulmarus glacialis. The sequence goes on along the minus strand of NW_009192372.1, from coordinate 4,565 downwards.
GACTGAGATGGAAGGAGGTGAGCAGCTGATGGAAAAGTCACAGAAGGGAAGAGGCAGCGCTGATGGAAAAGTCACAGAACGCACTCCTCCTCAAAATGAGTCTCTCTCCTGATTCTCCCTTTCCCCTTGCACACTTTGTCAGTTAAATCTGTTCCTCCTCCTCGCTGCAGTGGACAGCCTTGCCACGGAAACCCACCCCCCTCCTCCCCAGCCCCGCGCACCAACGCCACCTCAAAGGCTCCAGCGCGGGAGGCAGGTCCCGGAGAGCAGCGCCTCGGGCTGAGCCTACACCCGAGGGGAGCGGGGCACATTTCCCGATGTTAACATTCAAGCTAGCATGCTGACACAGGGGGCATCTTGGGGGGTAAAACTTAGGCAGTGTTCAGTAAAATCTCAGTGCAATAGTTCTACCTGCTCTGGAAAGGCGGCTGTAGATACCACAGCCATTTGTAATTAAAATGTGTGATCTTCTCAAACGCGTGACTTAGTTTTTTAGGCAAATCCATATTCTTCAATTTGTAGCCCGTTCCCATTTTAGGATTATACTGGCAGATCAAACGCACGGCAGTGAAGCCTGTGATCAGCACTACTGAAATTTCAGATGCTTTAGATCTCTCGTCTTCACTCAGGTTTACTTATTTATTCATGATGATGTCTTCTCCTGGCAAGCTCTTGACCCTCCTGTTTCACGGCTTGCAGCAAAAACTTCATCAGCAATGACTGCTTTCAGTTAAAAATCTCTCCATTAAGTGGCATCGAGATCAAGCTCTTCTTGAATTTACATCTCTCTGTGGACTGTGATTTTCTCTCCGCTGCTGCATTATGCGATTTTTCATATTGCTTCCAAGAAATGGGGCTGTTACATGGTCAGCCTCACAGCTCTGCCGCGTGCCTGAGCGTCGATTCCTCGTCCTGCTGCTGCTGTGGCTTCCTTCTCTGATTTTTAATCAACAGAGTGCAGACATCCTTGGTTTAGGATAGATCTAGGGCCCATAAATGGAAACCTTCAGAGCCTGCTGCCCCCTCAATAATGGTATTGGCATGTAAAATATTTTTTTAAATTATGTTATTTGATTCAGTTGTTACATGCCTTAGATAGGAAACGAATTCAACTTCTCATCCCCTGGCTTCATGTTTCCCAGCACGCAGCAGAGCCCAGTGGGGCAGGAGGAGAGGGGCTGAACTGGGGTCCCTGAGCTGGGCTCTGCCCCCCCGGAGGTGCCCCCCGCCTCCTGCCTGGCCCCAGCAGTGGCTGCGCTGCCGGGGACCCCCCGTGCTGGGGGGCGGGAAGGGGGCGGCTGGAGCACGGGGGAAGGTGACAAAAGCAGCCGGAGGAACAGATGCAGGGAGATGCGGGGACACTGGGAGTTTTCTGCAGCACCCAAAGGTGCCCGGGAGCAGCCGCGGGGGCTGGAGGGGCTGGGGCCGGGGGCGACAGGGGTGCCCCAAGCGACGGCTGCCTCAGCCACCCTGCTTGTAGGTCCCTTCCAACTGAAATATCCTACCCTACCCTACCCTACCCTACCCTACCCTACCCTGTCCTACCCTACCCTACCCTATCCTACTCTATTCTAATTCCTGGTGCTTGGACAGGAGGGAGACGGGGAGGGAGGGGGGGAGCAGCCTACAGCCTCAGCCCCAGGGCTCCAGGCTATGTTTTCCCTTTTTCACAAGAATCTGCTTGCTACTTTGGATTCTTACAGAAAGAATAGAAGAAATTTAGAGAGATACTATGGATACAAGATACAGCATGCCCAGCCTTGCACTAAAGAGCTTTCTGTTTTACAGCAGCTATTCTGTTCTAGTCCCTACTGTTTATCACCTTAGTATCTGATCACCACGTAGCAGTGTACTAAAGAGGCAATTAGCATTCTCACAGGTATTATCTGTAGCAATATACAGCAACAAAAGCCAAGAAGTGAAGAAGGCAGCGTCCAGTACAGCACCCATCCTGCTTTCTGCCTGGACTGCAGATTTGTTTTATACACTGGAATTTCTGACAACCACAAATAATCGGAGTTTCAGTTTAATCTAAAATATAGCAATATCTCCTAGCATCAAATAGGACGTTGGTTCGCTATCAGAGCATCCTGGTGTATAAACGCCACTTCTTATTGCTTTTCCCTGCAGGTTCCCCATACAAACACTGACCCGCTTCAAACCTGTCGAGGTTCTAACAGCCCCAGAATCACGTCTGAGGTATGATTGCCTGCTATTTACCTGCCTGAAAGGAGACCTGTAATCAAATCTGTTGTTTACCTGGCTAACAAAGAGACCTGTAATCAAGCCTACAATTTCAGCGCCTGAGACGCCTATGGTGCCAGTGGGCTCCCGGCTGGGTGTGACCAGGGAGGGGGACTGGGGGGGAAGTGCCGGGGTCTGGGCGCGGGGCTGGGTTTGCCCCCCGGGGCTCTGCTCCTCTCTGGCTCAGGGGCAGGTGCTGGGGGGCTGGGGGCAGGAGGGGGACAGGAGCCCACCGGACCCACACCGGAGGGGACCTTCCTGCAAGAGACCCAAGAGCTGTTGCTCAAGAGCGTAGGTACATTTTTCTGCACAGTTTTCATCCAGGCCTGTTTGGGGAAGATTAGCATTGGCACCATGTCAAAGATGAGCTTAATCTCGTTATGAATATTCATTTGTTCACGTTCCGTGACAGTTTTCCTTGGAGTCTCAGTGCGGCTGCGGCCACAGCAGGCCGGAGCTGGGCTATTTCCCTCTGGTACTTCTGGCTCCAAATGCATGGAAACAACTGTGGGGGAAACTCTACCGTTCAGCAAGTTTATGGGCAATGCAATTTATTTTATGATCAAATTACACCAGGGTAATGCTGCCTTTTGCATCAGACAATTCAGTTCTAGTAATTGCTACCCTGGGGGTCTCTTCTCTTCTCTGTATACCCAGTCCATTTATAACACTAATGGTAGCAATGTGTGAGCAGAGGGAGGATAATAGACCTTAAATAGCAGCAACATCTTGTTGGAGGAGAGAGCAAGCTTTGTCTTTATATTTCCAAGACCTGTTGAATCTTATGAGGTGCATGCCTCTCTCGGTGAGATGTGAAACAACACAAAAAGTTGATGCTATGTGAACTGATTAGATCAGACTGCTTTCACAGTGTGCCTCCTCAAACTCTGCTACCTCCAGGTGTGTTCTCTTTCTGTACACAAACGCTTCGCACCTGCATTAGCCTCTGCACAGATTGGTGCGGGCACGCACGTGCATACATCCACTGACCAACGAGACAAGTCTGCATGCACATAGGTTGCAAAGAACTGAGGAAAACCTGCAAAGAACTGGAAAAAACCCAGTCTTTTGCTTGTGAAATGTAGCCAACTAATTTTCCAAATGCACTACGTAAGAAAGGTTAAAGTACTCTGCTAGGTAAAAATTCTGAGTATTTCCAAAATACAGAAAGGCAGACACCCCAAGCTGAACATAGTTATATGGAATAATCTCTTTTGTTGCCCATGGTAAGCAACAAGGCTACTGTAAGTCCCTCAGATGTCTGAACTCGTTCTATTTTTATGACAATTATGAAATTGGAAATGAAAATTCTTCATTCTTACACAATTTTTGGTGCCTGTTCCCCAGCTGGCCCTTGTTCCCTCTGACCTTTGCTGCAACGTCCCTTATGATCTAAACTGAGCTCTGCAGGATAGATCGAGTTTGTTACTGCGTGAGGCAGAACGTGCAGAGCAGGACGGCGTCTGGGAGGCACTGACAACCCTCCACTTGCTCTTCTATACCATCCCTCCCCTCCTTCCTTTTACTCACTATTGTATTTGCAACCAACTCATAATATGATTTTGCCCTCTGTACAAATGACTCTGGACCATGATTCAAATGAGATAAGGCCTTGGATTGCCTCTTTTTTTGGTGCATTTAACAAAATACTTGTGTACAAAATCAAGCTCTCAAGCAGTAAAGTGAGGTGAATGCGACTCAGCATTTCTTTTTATCTTACAGATATGAAGAGCTGAAATGTCACAGAAAGGTACTGTTAAGAATGAAAATCTTTTCACAGCCTTCCTTGACTTTTTTTAAAAAGGTGAAAATAAGTCTCAGATCTGAGCATGGTATTGCTAAAAATTGGATGCTTGTAATTAATCGAAAGGAATACAAAAGTAGCTCCAGCTTGAAAATCCATATAAGCATTCATTTTAATGAGATCTCTAAGTCTCAAACTCTATTTGGATTTGTAATTCTCAGGTAAGCTGTGATATATCAAAACAGGGGCTGAAGTCAGCCAAACGGGTGAACCTGCATAAACAACCCTGGGGAGCGAGGACTGGCGTTACGGTCCGTACATCCCCCAGCTGGGGCGCACAGCCCCCGTCTGAACACAAATAAACAGGGGAGCAGCGGCGCTGGGTTTGGCCGTGAACAGCACCCCTCTTGTTCCGAGACCTTTGCAAAACCCCTACCTGTCCGCTCTGCTGACGCCTTCTACCACCCTCACGGCTGTACCTGGACCGTCAGCAGGGACGGCTTTTGCTGCAGCTCTTGGCGGCGCGGTGGGGTCTGTGCCCGGCAGCGGGTGCCCGGCCGCGCGAGCAGCGGGCGCC
>NW_009192371.1:1193-1591 GCF_000690835.1 Fulmarus glacialis | reverse complement strand
GACATGTGCTCCCCGCTCCGGTGCTTTCCCAGAAGGGCTGCTGGCCCTGTGCTCCCGGCATGGGGCTGGGGAGCTGCTGGCCGCTGGCCCGGCCACGGTGTGCCGTGCTGGTGACCGTTCCTTTGTCCCAGGAATGGCTGTCACCTCCCCCACGGAGCCCCAGAGCCCAAAACCAGAGGGGGGCAAACCCACGGCCCTCTTCCCCCTGGCTGGGAGGAGGCGGGTGGCAGGTCAGGGGCTGGGGGGCTGCCAGGGTCCCCTCCGGCGGGGGAATCTGGCCCCAGAGGCATGTCTGGGGGAAGAAAAAAACAAAGCACATTTCAGAGCGCTTGGAAAGCTGCCGGCTGCCCACTCAGGGACAAGGGACGGAGGAGCAGGCGGCCACGGGGCTGCCAAGG
>NW_009192371.1:666-1006 GCF_000690835.1 Fulmarus glacialis | reverse complement strand
GGCCACGGGGCTGCCAAGGTCTGGGGGGGCTGAGCGCGATGGCAGAGCTGCTTGGGGACATGTCCTGTGCCACCCCGTGCCCCTGTTTCCCCAACCCCAAAGGTGCGAAGGGGGATAAGCAGGGGACGAGGCAGCACCTCCTGGGGATGCGAAACGCAGCCCGTGGCCCCTCTGGAGGGGTGGCCCGTGCCACGGCTCTCGGGTGCTGGTGCAGCCGTGGGGCAGTGCCCGGAGCACCGGTGAGCAGCATCTCTGCTGAGCCGCTCTGGCTGCAGGGACAGGGCAGGGGAAATATTACAGCAAAGCCCCCGCTCCGAGCAGGATCTGCTGCTCAAGGAGG
>NW_009192371.1:0-557 GCF_000690835.1 Fulmarus glacialis | reverse complement strand
GGGACATCCCCGTCCTCGCCCAGCGGGGACACGGCTCCTGCACAGACCCCGGAGACCTTTCCTGGCTGAAGCCAGGCAGCTGCAGATGCTGTAGGAGACCCCCAGACCCTGCTCTCCGGTGGCTGGTTTCCGAGGGCCTGTGCAATTGCTGTGTCTACTCCCCAGCTTCGGAAACCAGTGGCCAATTTTAAGCAAACCCTAATGGGAACTGAGGTCCTAAAGCTCCCGAGCTCCTCGATATTTGGGGGCTGGAGGAACCCAGCAGGGAGAGGGCGCAGGGCGAGCGATCGTTTCGTTGGGAGCAGTGGACGACACCACGCTGAGCCAAAGAAAAGAAATATTTCCCTTTGAACATACGGCCACGGCAGAGCGCCCTGCAGCCCCTGAGCCCGTGCCCGCTCCAGCTCCAGCGCAGATGCCATCTGTGTTTTTTGGGACGGCGTCAGCCCCGCAGAGGGGAGGCTGCCGGAGCCCTGGGCACGTTACCTGCTCGACCCAGGCAGCCCGGCCCTCCAAGGCCGAAGAGCTGCAAATCTGTTCTCCTTCGGGCTCTCACA
>NW_009192370.1:1035-2440 GCF_000690835.1 Fulmarus glacialis | reverse complement strand
GGACCCCAATATACCCCTGAGGTGTCCCTGAAAGTCCCTAAGGCATCCCTGAGGGATCCTAACATACACTTGAGGTGTCCCCGAGTGTCCCTAAGGTGACCTGAGGTCCCCAGGGACCACAGGTGGCCCTGATGTACCCAAACGCATCCCATTAGCCCTGATGTCTTGCTGAAGGACCCTAAGCTTCCATAGGGACCCACGGGTGGCCACCAGGAACCAGAAATTGGCCCTGACATACCTGTAGACAGCCCTGAAGGTGGCCCACAGGGACCCTAAGACATCCCTGAGGACCCTAATGCACCCGTGTCCCTGCCCTGTATCCTACCACGTCCTGATGTCCTTTCCCCCTATCCCATCATGTGCCCATGCCCCTACTTCGTGTCCCACAGTGTGCCCATGTCCCTGCCCCATGTCCCCACCACTTTGCCACATCCCTGTCCTGCTGGTGACATGTCCCCATGTCCCCAGGGGGAGAAGTCCTTCTTTCTGCAGCCAGGTGAGCAGCTCCAGGCTGGCATCCAGGATGTCTATGTGCTCTCTGAGGACGAGGGGCTGCTGCTCCAGGCACTCCAGACCATCAAGGACACCAATGAGGTGGTCCAGGGGACACCTGGGGTTTCATGATCCCCCGGGGGCACCTGGGGAGAAACAGGGAGGGCCAGGGAGGCTGGGATGACCAGGGCAACCAGGAGTGCTTGGGGGACAACGGGGACAATTGGGGGACACCCAGGAGTGTTTGGGGGTCATGGGAGACAGCTGGGGCACCTGGGAACAGTTGGGGTACATGAAGGACTCCTGGGGGATTATGAAGGCCCCAGGGGACACCTGGGGGGACTCCTGTCCTCATCCCTGTGTCCCCAGGCCAGGTAGCAGAGGGCCATGGGAGGAGTCCCTTCGGCACTGTCCCCGAGCTGAGGGGCTATGGGGAGGGTGTCCCTGTCTCCATGTCTTCAGGCCAGTGGGTGGCAGAGGGCCACGGGGGAATGTCTGTGTCCCCAAGTCCCCGTCCAGGGGGTGGTGGGGGTCCCTGCATCCCCATGCTGGTCGCTGATGCCACCCCCCCAGGAGGGGACGCCCCGAGGAGGGAACGGAGGGGACGCGGCGGGCAGGTGCCCCCTGGCGGGCCCAGGGCCCCCTCGAGTACGTGCCACCAGCCGAGGTGGCCGTGCTGGAGCGACGCCAGGCCATGGCCCTTGCTGACCATGAGGGCATCTACGTGCGTGACATTCGCGCTGGCAAGGTGCCCGCCCTGGTGCTACAGCTCCTATAGCTCCCCTGCAGCTCCTTGTAGGCCCCTATAGCTCCCTGTTAGCCCTTATAGCTTCCTATAGCTCCTTTATAGCCTCCTCGGTGGCTCCCCATAGCCCCGTAACGGCTCCCTGGAGCTCCCCCACAACTCCCTATA
>NW_009192370.1:0-934 GCF_000690835.1 Fulmarus glacialis | reverse complement strand
CCTCACCCACAGCCCCCTATAGCATCCTGCGGCCCCCATAGAGACCTCTGTAGCTCCCCCATAACTCCTGTAGCTCCCCAACCCCACTATAGCCCCTTATAGCTTCCCATAACCCACACAGTCCCCCACGGTTCCCCATAATGCTTATAACTCCCCATAACCCCTATAGCCCACCATAATTGTGCAAGCCCCTATAGCCTCCCATACCCCTGCCCAGTGCCCCCAGTTCCCACATCAGTACTCCACATTCCCCTAGTACCCCCCATAACCCCTCCCAGTGCTCCCAGTAACTCTATACCCCACTGCCTCCCAGTGCTCCCAGTATTCCATGTATCTCATCCCAGTGCCCGCAAACACAGTCCCAGTCTCCCAGCCCTGTGTTCAGTGCCCCCAGATACCCCCACCCCTCATCCCAGTGCTCCCAGTACCCCATAAACCTGCTCCCCGTGCCTCCAAACTCCATCCCAGCTCCCCCAAATCCTCCCAGTGCCCCTCCACCTCGTCCCAGTGCTCCCGGTATCCCTTACACCTCTCCCAGTGTCTCCACACGTCCTTTCCCCGTGCTCCCGAACCCTATTCAAGTGCTCCTATTGCCCCCCAAGCCCCCTCCCACTACCCCCAGACACCCCCTTGCAGCGCTCCCAAACCCCCAGCAGCCATCCCAGCCTGGCAGCACCCTGAGGTGGCTCTGGGTGCAGGTGCGGGTGGTGACGGGCCAGACCTACATGCTGACGGAGGCCGAGGAGCTGTGGGAGAAGGAGCTGCCCCCTGGGGTGGAGGTGCTGCTGGCCGAAGCCCGTGGAGATACGCACAGCATGGACGCCAGGGTCTACTCCTCCTCCAGCCTGGACGTCGGGGGCCCCCCTTAGGAGGGACAACCCCAGTCGCCAAGACATGCTCCGGGCCGAACAGCTGGAAAGCAGCTCGGGCAACA
>NW_009192369.1:0-1275 GCF_000690835.1 Fulmarus glacialis | reverse complement strand
TTTTTTCCCTCTTTTTTTTGCTTTTTTTTCTCTTTTTTTTTTGCTTTTTCCTTTTTTTTTTTGGCCTTTTTCCTCCTTTTTTCCTTTTTTTTTCCCCTTTTTTTTGGTTTTCCGCTTTTTTGGTTTTCCTTTTTTTGTTGTTTTTCCTTTTTTTGTTGTTTTTCCTTTTTTGTTGTTTTTCCTTTTTTTTCTTTTTTGTTTTTCCTTTTTTGTTGTTTTTCCTTTTTTGTTGTTTTTCCTTTTTTGTTGTTTTTCCTTTTTTGTTGTTTTTCCTTTTTTGTTGTTTTTCCTTTTTTGTTGTTTTTCCTTTTTTGTTGTTTTTCCTTTTTTGTTGTTTTTCCTTTTTTGTTGTTTTTCCTTTTTTGTTGTTTTTCCTTTTTTGTTGTTTTTCCTTTTTTGTTGTTTTTCCTTTTTTGTTGTTTTTCCTTTTTTGTTGTTTTTCCTTTTTTGTTGTTTTTCCTTTTTTGTTGTTTTTCCTTTTTTGTTGTTTTTCCTTTTTTGTTGTTTTTCCTTTTTTGTTGTTTTTCCTTTTTTGTTGTTTTTCCTTTTTTGTTGTTTTTCCTTTTTTGTTGTTTTTCCTTTTTTGTTGTTTTTCCTTTTTTGTTGTTTTTCCTTTTTTGTTGTTTTTCCTTTTTTGTTGTTTTTCCTTTTTTGTTGTTTTTCCTTTTTTGTTGTTTTTCCTTTTTTGTTGTTTTTCCTTTTTTGTTGTTTTTCCTTTTTTGTTGTTTTTCCTTTTTTGTTGTTTTTCCTTTTTTGTTGTTTTTCCTTTTTTGCTTTTTTCCTTTTTTCTTTTTCCCCCTTTTTACACTTTTTTCCTCTTTTTTTGCTTGTTTTGCTTTTTCCCTTTTTTGCCATTTTCCTCCTCATTTTGCTTTCTCCTCTTAATTTTTCTTTTTTTCCTCCCATTTCTTTCTTTTTTCCTTTTTTTTTTTTTGCTTTTTGCCTCTTTGCTTTTTTCCTGGTTTGAGGGTTTTTTTCCTTTTTCTTTTGGTTTTTTTCCTCTTTATTTTGCCCTTTTCCTTGGGGTTTTTTTTTTTCCTTTTTTCCTTGTTATTTCGCTTTTTCCGTGTTATTTTGCTTTTTCCTTGTTATTTCGCTTTTTCCTTCTGATTTTGGTTTTTCCTTGTTCTTTTCCTTTTTTCTGAGGGTGGTTTTTTTTTTTCCTTTTTCCTTTTTCCGTTGCTTTCTCCCATTCCTTTCACTGTTTTTTTCCCTTTTTTTTTGCTTATTTTTTCCCTTTTTCTTCTTCTTCTTTTTTTTTTGCCTCCCCCTCCT
>NW_009192368.1:0-10249 GCF_000690835.1 Fulmarus glacialis | reverse complement strand
TTAATGATTCTATGATTCTATGATATTGATGTGAGTAAAAGCAATTGGGACCCTAGGCATTCTGCACCTGTGAGTTTCACTTTCTATTTAAATACTCATGAATTTGGTGAGCAACTAATTTGTCCACAATTGTTACATAGGGTTTAGAAAATGCTTTGCTTGGAACAGTTCTAGATATCAGAGAACAGGGTACAATTTATTCTTACTTATCACCTGTTTTAATCTAGATTATTCACCAAGTAGCCAATATTTTGAGTAAATCACATTCCTGTTTTTGTATTTTTACTCACCAAACTTTCTTGCAGAAAAAGAATAAAGTGTACGTAAAGAATTTATCTTTGAAAGTGTCAGTAGTTAGTATGTTAGTATGACAGGTAATGAGGCAATTTGGCAGAACATCAGAAACTAATTGAGCTCAGCTCACATCAATGCAGCTTTTTCAGATGAGGCTGTGTCTTCTAAAATGAACGGTAGAATTACATACGACAATATAACATGTACAATTTTAATTGGAAGCTCTAATTTAAAATATTTGAAGCGTATTTAGAATAATTTGTGAATCTACGCAGACACATACTTATCCAATTAATTAAGTCTCCTCAGTGGGTCATATAATGACTTAGTGTTATAAACATAAATTATGAAAGTCTCTGCACATATAAATATTCAGGCAACTTTTAAAGGAAAAGGATTTAGCGTTAGTAGAAAAAAGGTCTCACAACTGCATGTATGTATGTAAAATTAACATGGAATTAACATGGAATTTTGTAAGATAGCTATTAAAATCTGTTAGTACTGTTAAAATACTGTTTAATTTAGAAAATAGAGCTTTGATTTGGTCACACAACAAAGAAAGACTGTAAAATATAATTTCAAAACATTTAAAAGATCATTAAATGATTTTAGTAACACTGATTTTTAAGTATTTCATATTAATCTCTGGGGGTACTGTATGGTGTTACCAGACCATTGCCACACAAGGTGTTTTTCTTTTACACTAGGATTGAAATTGAGAATATGTTAAGATGAAGTTTTAAAGGATAAATCTCTCCCATAAAATGGAATACTAAAAAATTATTTTGGTGAGGAGGAGAAGAGATTGTAAATCTACATCAAACTGTTGTTTGAGTCATGTCCGTTATGATTCACTTACAGTATTTTTATTTTCCATGTTCTTTGAGGAGTTGCTTTTTAGGAAACATACACATATAATAACATTTCCTGCCTGCCAAATTGTTCTAATTACAAATGAAAACATGGATTTACTTAGTAGTATGTAGCATAATATTATATCAAAACACTGTAGGAATAAGGGGAAATATTATTTCTGTTTTTATGGATAGCAAAGCTGTTGCTTAATAGACCAAGCTGATTTTGCCTCAAAGTCACCAGCAATGTCAGTGGTAACACTGGGAGCAGAAACAGGACATCCTGACTTACAGGGTAGCATCCTTTTCAGTGGCTCACATTCTTTCACTCATTGTCCTTTTTCTTTTTTTACCATGTCTTTTAGGGGAAAAAAAATGACAACATGTATTGTGTTCTACTGTGCAAGTAGTCTGAAGCAATAGGATTTCTTGTGAAAAGCAACCATGCTGCCCTAATCAAAATTAAATGTTTCTTGGTAGTCTTTTGTATTTCTTAACATTTCCAGATTTTAAACAATGTTATTTCATTAATTCATTATGTTAAAATGTCTGGATTTCAAGCAGTAAGAGTTATTTCATATATTTTTGTTTTAAAACATAAATAAATCCATTGCTTCCAAAGTAAAGACATTTTAACAAATTGAATATTATGCATTAATTAGCTTAATCCCTTATCAGTATTACTAAACCTGCAATATTTAAATTCTTAACTTAATCTGACTTCATCCTAATCAGTACCTGCTGAAAACAAGTTTTTGAGATCTATGTGGGATCCTGGGTGCTTCTGACATAAAGTATGATATGTCAAGCTTATTCTTGTAATTGAATAACTCTGATGTACAGAATAATCTTGTCTCACAACTACACAACATTTTGAAACTGGGAAACCGAAAGTGCCTTTTTAATCACAGTTTCTGGATAGAGTCAATTTAGGATGAAATTCAATGTTGTCAGACATTTCTAACATTTTTGTACACCTCTTCATAATACCAGACGAGTGCATCATTAATCGTGTCTGGGTTTGATATTACTGACTTTCCGCCCCCCCAAAGAAACATATATTTTAGCAAATTCGGGATATATAAAATAAATTTATGAACACTTATTAACAGCACAGAAAAATGTGCTGCACTTGTTTTGATTAGCTTCCTTTGACAATTTTTCAATAACTGTTTACTAATGACTGCTGCTATGAATATCAATACCTCCTTTCACAAACTGTCTCCAGCTAATTTCCGTGATTGACTATAAGGGCTTGAATGGCATGGACACTGGAAGTCTGCCTAAAAACATGGGCAACTTGAATCATTATCTTGCATCATTCATGGTAACTCTGACAGGTTGTCTGAGAATAATTGTGAAAGAAATGCAGGTCATTACGGAAAGAACGTGATGTGTCCGTAATGGTTCCCTTGAAGCTGCTGAAGTTTACCTGGTCAATAATCTGTCACGAAAAAAGTAATTCAATATATTTTACTGAAAGGCTGGACAAATCAAGTCTACTGTACTCCAGTATATTTTCAGAAACGTTATCTATCTTGCTCTTTAAAATTATTTAAATTATTAATAATTTAATAAAATTATGACATTATGAGTTGATATTAGTACTCTTCTGAATTGTCTTTTAGCTTAAAAGGACATACGATGATATATAAGGTATTAAACATAACATTGTGGCATAAAATTTAGGACTTCCTGGTATGAGTTTATTTTTCCTGATACAGATTTTCAATTGTCGCAATAAATTTATTCAGTTTTCCAGTATTATTTACAAAAGGATTTTTTCCCATTGATTCTGAGAAGTGAATTTTTCAGATTATTCTATTCAGAAAATTTTGCCATGTTCTGGATGTAGTATTTGTAATGTTTTTTATTTTAAAGCTATTTTAAAATTAACAGTAATTTTAATAAGGAAATAATTGTCTCAACACTTTTGTCAACAAGACATACGGAATTGTCATGGTTTAACCCCAGCCAGCAACTAAGCACCACACAGCCATTCGCTCACTACTCCCCGGTGGGATGGGGGAAACAACCGGGAGAGTAAACGTGAGAAAACTCATGGGTTGAGATAAAGACAGTTTAATAGGTAAAGCAAAAGCCACGCACGCAAGCAAAGCAAAACAAGGAATTCCTTCACTACTTCCCGTGGTGTTCAGCCGTCTCCAGGAAAGCAGGGCTCCATCACGCGTAACAGTTACTCAGGAAGACAAACACCATCACTCCAAAGGTCCCTCCTTCCTCCTTCTTCCCCCAGCTTTATATGCTGAGCATGACATCATATGGTATGGAATACCCCTTCAGCCAATTTGGGTCAGCTGTCCTGGCTGTGCTCCCTCCCAGCTTCCTGTGCACCTGGCAGAGCATGGGAAGATAAGAATTCCTTGACTAGTGTAAGCACTACTTAGCAACAACTAAAACATCAGTGTGTTATCAACATTATTCTCATACTAAATCCAAAACACAGCACTATACCAGCTACTAGGAAGAAAATCTATCCCATCCAAAACCAGGACAGTAATGATCACCATAACCCATTAGGCTTATTTTCTGCTAAGTATATAGAGAAAAGAACTTGTTATTGTTGCATTTTTTAAGACCGCCAACAGTTATGCATTTCACCACTCAATCTAAAAGGTCCTGTATATTTCTGACTTTTAAAATTTGATTGTATTAAGGAGAAATGTAATTTTTTAAATGAATAATGTAATTAAAACTACTCTCTAAATCCAGTTCACCAGGCACAAAGTAACAAATAAGATTTGCTGAACTGTTATTCTTAGAGTTGTAGTAATTCTGATGTGATTTCACAATTTTAACTAAAGCATTTTAACTAGATAAGCTCAATCTTATCTTAAAAGCTTAAAAACTTGTAGACCAATACTGCAGATTAATGATAGTTTGTCATAAAAAAGCACTGGCTTTGCAGCTAAGTCATTTTATGTTAGAAACTGTAAAGTGTGTCCACTGAAATATGATTTGCATCAGCTAAAACTATAGCCTGAAGCAATACTTGGTGGGTTGTTATTTTAATCTAGTTATTGCAGCCTTGAAGTGTATGTTAGTAAGCTGAGGGTAAAAATGGCAAAAGCACAGTTGAGACTAATCACTAACAGTTTCTAGGAACAACAGAAAACTGTCCCATGTATTATTTTTCTGAAGTTGGTCAACTGAAATTGAAGTCATCCTGACTGTGGGTTATTTTAAAAATATCAGTTATTTCTAGAAAATAATGCTTTTCTTATGTGAAAACTTCCATAACTAGGAATTTACATGCAGAAAAGCTTATTGTCATTCAATGAATTGACATTATGAAAAGTTAAATTTGCCATTGCCATTTGTTTATCAAATGAATGCCAGTGTACTGTGTTTACGGACTGGTATTACAGCATATTATTAATTCTTTAGTACATTACTATTACATTAAACAATACTTAACAGAAGAAAAAAAGATTACTTTTCTCAAAAGAGATAATCACACCTCTGATTACTAATACCTGGACTACACTGCAGCTTCCAGACTATGGTTACAGACAGAATCATGGAATCACAGAATCGCAAAATGGTTGAGGTTGGACAGGAGCTCTGTAGGTCTTTTGGTCCAACTCCCCTGCTCAGGTAGGGTCACCTAGAACTGGTTGCCCAGGACCATGTCCATACAGCTTTTGAATATCTCCAAGGAAGGAGATTCCACAGCCTCCCTGGGCAGCCTGTGCCAGTGCTCAGTCACCCTCACAGTAAAAAGTGTTTCCTGATGTACAGACAAAACCGCGTGTGTTTCAGTTTGTGCCCATTGCCACTTGTCCGGTCACAGAATACCACTGAAAAGAGACTGGCTTCATCTTCTTTACTCCCTCCATTCAGATCTTTGTACACATTGGTGAGATCCCCCCTGAGCCTTCTCTTCTCCAGGTTGAATAGTCCCAGGTCTCTCAGCCTTTCCTCATAGAAGAGATGTTCCAGTCCCTGAATCGTCTTTGTGGCCCTTCACTGGACTCTCTCCAGTATGTCCAGATCTGTCTTGTGCTGAGGAGTCCAGAACTGGACATGGTACTCCAGATGTGGTCTCACCAGTGCTGAGTAGGACAGTAAACAACTGGTTAGCAAAGGTACCTGAATTCCTGAGCCACTAAATACTACTCCCCATTCCTGGGGACAGGCGTTGCATAGGACTGTCTCCACCACCACAGATGGGGATGACCAATCTCTGAATAAATGAAACAGACATGAGAATAATTCCTAAATTTAATGCTTTTTAGTTTTTGTTCAGAAACGTGATGCTATGTGTGCAGTTTAAAATTTCATTTCTGGATGGAATCAGAAATTGATCTGTGGAACTTATAATATACAAGGCTTATAATTTAGAATGTATTACCTGCAAAATGCTAAAAATAGCTGAAATACAGGTTTTGTTTATTTCACTTAATTGGAAATTGTGAAGGAGTTACCTCTGAAAGTAGATTAATACAGCTGCTTTCAGTGTTGTCTTTATTTTCATTTTAGAAAAGTTAAAACAAAATGGACAAGGGACTGACATTGACTAAATGTTGGTAAAGGTTTAAGAGCTAAAACTTAACATATATGTATGTATATTTCTTATATATGAATTTTTTTTAGCATTCATTGCAGTGTCATTACAGATATTTTGGCAGAGAGGGTTTGTTATGGCTATTAAAAGCCATGGTATCTAATAGCATATATAAAGAGATAACATAATTTGAGAATTTTCACTTTGAAGTACTATAATAAGATATTGGATTTAATGTGTTTCATGGGCTGCAATAATTCTGTCTCATTCATATTTTAAAATAGTTATTATGTCAGTCTGTGTAAATATATATGTGTATTCTTGACATGTGAGTTTATTCTAGATAAATTGGAAATCTGTAGCTGCATTCAAAATTCATAACTACCCACAAAATTACTATATTTCATTACTCTCTTTTCAAAGGTATTTGCAGCATTTTTCACACAAAGAGATAGCATTATTTTCTCACATATTATTTAAAAAGGAAAAAGATTGCATGTTTGCCTTGAACTGTCAGTGTCTCTTTTCTCCTGCTCCATATTTGAGATCCTCATCCCATATCTTACTTCCTTACACAGATGAAGAACACTGTTGTGTTCAAAGAAATGATACTTACCTAATCTGAACCTTCTACTGCTAAACATTGTGAGTCTGTAGTGGAACCTGGAAAATATTATATTGCTCTAGCGGTACTGCTAGTGACACATTTTTTAAATGGCATTCTTTCTGCATTATACTTCTTTAAAAGTATGAGGTGGAATCATGAATTCGTTACACTCTCTGATAACTCCCTGTTAATTGCCATGGGAGTCATTGCACTGCACAGTTCACTGAACTTGCTGAATATGGACATAAGCTTCTGGAATAGAACCTGGAAAGCACAAGCAGCAAATTGTCAACAACCCAATGGTTTTTCAGAACTTATTTTGATGCTGAAAAATCGCATGCACTACTCTTGTCTTCTTTTCTGCCCCTGAACACTGACTCTAATTTCACACACAGTTGTACAATTTATTTGTCTCCTTAAATGAATGAGTTCTTTATTGTATATGCTGTGAGATACCTTATAGAAATCTAGAAGCTGCTGATTGATATTGAATGTAGCATAGACAAGGAAAGTGAAAGCATCCTTTATTCATGATGTAGACTGTATGCCTTCTACAGGCACATGCAAGCACCTGGTAAGATTTGGTATTGTTGCTATGCAATTTTCTGGCTTCAGGCCAATATTAGTTAAAAGTAGTGATACTATAAAATAAAAGTCTTACATTATGCCAAGTTTAAATTTGACAAGCAGAGTACGCACATGTAAAAGAGTGGATAATCCAGCCATGCTCCTTCCGAAGGAAAAAAAAAAATCGATTCACATAGTTTTAAACAACTTGCTCATATACAGATTCATAATATGCTTTCATGTACATACAGGTTCATAAATTAATATTTATACAGTACATAAACAAGCATCTTCTAGGGCTTTGTGTATCCTAAAAAAGAAATGTGAACTTTAAAGCACGTGGTTTGGTATTAAGCACTTGGTATTCTTCTGCTTTTAACATTTGTAAACTTTTTTATCACATTCATAGTGATACTACAAGTTCATGCTATTACCACTTCGTTCAGGCTCCAGTTACTCTTCTTTTTAGTTTCAATAATTGCATAGAAACATGAAATGTGATGTCACCTTCTAGCCAGGATTTCTAAATCTGCAATAAATTTATATAACTTGCGGAAATTATAGTTAAGCTTTAGAAACTACTGTGAGATCAGGTGAAAATAAAAAGTGAAGCTCGGGAAGGCCGTATGAATGGATGAATGTAATAAAAACAAGAAGGTTCCAAAATCCATAGAAGTGAACTGAAAGGTTTGTATTGGTTTCTTGGGGCTTTGGATTAGGATTCCTCTTCTCTTTATCAAGGTTACCCTTACACATTTCTGCTTTTACAGTTCCTAAGTCTAATCCCTTTCTATATCACATACATGTAATCAGTACAGTCTCAACTGCAAAGTTGCTTTATATACTTGATGTTTGAAGGATGTCATTACAGCACTGGCAATTTATTTCTTTGACTATTCTATAGTTCCGTTTTCCCCAGCAGAAAAGAATATCAGCTATTTTCATGTGTCATCCTTTTTCCCTCAGACCAAATAAATCTATATAATCCTCCAGCTTTTCCTCTCCTGATGACCAGGAGAAAAGGTGAACCCTAATATGTGGACAGTTTAGGTCCACAGTAGAGGTAGTCCTAAACTGGAACTTCAGCTTTAACCTTTGTTCAGTACTCAGACATCGAGTTAGGTGAAGACAGATTTTTTTTTTTTTTAAAAAGACACGAGGGGACATTTTGGGGACCAGAAATGGACACAATTGAGAATTAACTTCTATTTACTATTTCTAACACATGGGAGCTTTGTAGATTTGACATGTTTTGATAATGGGCTGGAACTGAACATCATTTCAGCAGTTCAGTTGCAAAATTTGGAAAGAGACCAGGATCCAGATGATGTAGTTCAAACCAACCCCATCTGTGATATGTGTGCAATTGGGAAAGATTGTTGCTACAAAATAATGTCACGGAGCATTTTTGGTAGTACATAAATAAATGGTAAATAAAAAAATTAAATGCATATATTTCAGAACGATACTCTTTTTTTTTTTTTTTTTTAGCTTGTAGTGGAAGAGTTTAGTTATGAAGCAGTAATGGGTAGTAAGACATGAGGAAAATATATTCTTACCATAATATGGCCAAAATTATATAAAGGTCACCCATGAATGAAAAAACAACACATATTTTAATGAAGTGCAGTAGAAACTGGCCACAGCTTTATTAACTGTAGCAAAACAAATTAAATAATTTAACATCCCCCTGAGATTCTAGTAACTAATTTTTGTGATTTGAGTTCATCTGACTGTCACCTTGGCCCAGTCTTTTTTTCATCACTGCATCTACTTCCATGAAATCTCATCATGCCAGCTTGCTGCTCAACTGGGAATTTCCAATTCCAGCAGAAAACCAGATGAAGCATCCTGAACATGGATATTTCTTCTTCTTAAATAAGTTTCACAGTTCATTCTGCAGCTGGAGTGTAAACAGCTTCATTTTGCCACTTGAATTATGGCATTAGAAGCAATCAACACTGGCATTGAACTACTGCACATATAGACTATGAGATAAAATAGTCAAGTACTCTTTTTAAGAGGTATGATGGTTTCTTATTCATTGCTCTGAAGCAGACTGCACAATATTGTTGCTAACTGAAGGCTGCAAAATAGTAAGGTGAAGATGAAAAGCAATGTTGGTAAGTTCTTTTACACCCTGTTCAACATGGTGATTATACTTTTTAAGTCCTACCTACTCTTCTTCATGTTTGGAAGTGGGGACTTTCATCCAAGGGTGAGAATGACTTTACATTAGGGATAGTTCCAACATATGAAGGTGAAAAGTGATTATAAATTTCAAAGTTTTAATTTTTCAAGTTTTAAAACTGGTCCTCAAAAGTTAACAGTTTTGGGTTGGAGTTTTAGTTTATTAAGAACTTGATTACTTTCACAATAGTTTCAGTAGTATTCTTCATATTTCAATAACAGAAAAAAGGTTAAGTCCACATTAGCATAGCCCACTGTCCTGGTTTCGGCTGGGATAGAGTTAAATTTCTTCCTTCTATCATTATCATTATTATTTTCCCCTTTTCTGTTTTATTAAACAGTCTTTATCTCAACCCACCAGTTTTTCTCACTCTCACCCTTCCGATTCTCTCCCCGTCCCACCGGAAGTGGGGGGGGAGAGTGAGCGGCTGCGTGGTATTTGGCTGCCTGCCAGGTTAAACCACAACACCCACCTTCAAATGCAGAAAGATCCTTACCCTCAAACTTCGGAAAGGGTCTTTAGCCTATCAAAAAAAAAGAAAAAATCTTGGAAACAACATGAAAGAGTCTCAGCTGTAGAATATTCAGGTAACTTTCATGAGGAGAGTTTTATTGCTGTGCCTAGTATGAGGTGGTTTCAAAAGGGAGACAGAATTTGCATCTGAAGCAAAGAAATGCCTCTATGCAAACGGGAATAAACTAGCATGGGGAATAAACAAGAGGAGTTAGAGATGTGTGCATGCCTGCAGGGCTACGATCTTATTGGCATCACCGAGACGTGGTGGGATGGCTCCTATGATTGGAGTGTTGGAATGGAAGCATATAGGCTCTTTAGGAAGGACAGGCAGAGGAGACGAGGAGGGGGTGTTGCTCTCTATGTCAAAGACCAGCTGGAGTGCATGGAGCTCCACCTGGGGATAGATGAGGAGCCAGCCGAGAGCTTATGGGTCAGGATTAGATAGAGGAGGAGCCAGCCGAGAGCTTATGGGTCAGGATTAAAGGGAGGGCAGGGACAGGTGACATTACGGTAAGGGTCTGCTACAGGCCACCCAACCAGGAAGAGCAGGCGGATGAGGCCTCATGTTCACAAGCCCTAGTCCTCATGGGGGACTTCAACCACCTCGATATCTGTTGGAGGGACAATACACCAGGGCATAAGCAATCAGAGAGGTTCCTGGAGTGCATCGATGATAACTTCCTTCTCCAAGT
>NW_009192367.1:0-3722 GCF_000690835.1 Fulmarus glacialis | reverse complement strand
CGAGCCCCCCACCTTCTTCTTGCAAGAGCCCCCCGAGGAGCTGCACAACGGGGGCGACCGGGTGAGCTACAAGACGGTCAGCCAGGAAGACCTCGACCTGCCGGTGAGCGTGGCCAACCTGCAGGCGCTCAACCCCAACCGGCTCTCGGCCATGCGGGAAGCGTTCTCCCGCAGCCGCAGCATAAGCACCGATGTGTGAGGCGCTGGCTGCCCGCCCAGCCCGGAGCATCACATCGCACCTCGTCGCTGCCGAAGCGGCTTTTAACAGCGGGGAGAACTTTTTGAAATTCATGGAAGCGTTTTGAAAGAAGAAAAAACAAAAAATTGAATGTATTTCTACGTTCCGTAGGCAGAGACGAGCTAAATGGTGGGCATGCTGGTGTCGGGTTGACGGTTGGACTTGATGATCCTAGAGGTCTTTTCCAACCTTAATGATTCTATGATTCTATGAAATGCCAATATAAAGGGGGTAGCAAAAAAACAACCAAAAGGGGAGTGAGGGGGGAGGATGGTTGCAGCTGGGACACAAGGTTTTCTAACATTTTTTTTCCTTTTATAAAGAGGATTTTGATATTGTGCATCCTTTTATACAGAGTAAACACCCCCTCCTCAACTTTCGGCTGGAGCACCGAGCGATGACAAGCAAGTAATGGGGCACAGGGTTGGCTGCAAAACAGCTCGTGCTGCAAGTCAGTGGGCATCTGCTGCCATGTCGGGGGGGGGGGCGCTGCAGCCGGCTGCTCCTGGCCCTAGTGCACACACACACGCATGCACCCCATGGTCCCATAGCCAAGCAGGGCTGCTATTGCCCACCCTTCTGCTACCCCCTTCTGCACCGCTCCATGCTGCAGCCGTGCATGCGTGCGTGTGTGTGCAGAGCCCTGCCCTATTCCCAGGCTGTCTCACTCCTCAAGTTGGTCGTTTATTCCCGGGTGACAGGCGCGATCCCCTCAGGGTTGGGATGGCTGGTGGGTACACAGCCTGTCCCTGCCCCTGGAACGCCCGGGGCAGCCCCAGGAGCAGCCCCACGGCCCCCGCCAATGGAGATGGGCTGGAGGGGTTGCAAACCCATTGCATTACCTGGCCATGGAAATAATGCACGGTTTTGGATGGAGGAATATACCCGTAGCCGGCCCTCTCCGACTAATGAGTGTCCCCACTCCAAATAATGCCATATGTGATTTCTAACCGAGGGCTCTGTGTGCTGGGCGGGCAAGAGCATGACCATGTATGTGCTGCACGGTTTTGGATGGAGGAATATACCCGTAGCCGGCCCTCTCCGACTAATGAGTGTCCCCACTCCAAATAATGCCATATGTGATTTCTAACCGAGGGCTCTGCGTGCTGGGCGGGCAAGAGCATGACCGTGTATGTGCCCCCCCCACCCCCCGCATGCACATTTTAACATGCATTTGGGGTTTTTTTCCTAAAAAAAAAAAAGCCATGACATTTTCTCCCCATCCAGGAACGTGTCGAAACACTTTAGTTTTAGGCAAAGCCACCTATTTTGCATTTTTCAACATGCCGATTCCCACAGCCGAGCAGCCTGGCCGAGGCTGCGGCACCCTCTGCCCCAGCTCCACCGGCCACCCTGGAGCCGGCCAGGGCATGGAGCTGGCCACCGAGCGTGTCCCTCCGCACTAAATGTGCTGCAAAGGAGCCGTTTGGTTAATTCAGTGCTTTGGAGGAGGAATCACCCATTGCAGCGGTGCCTATGTGGGGACTCTCATGCTCTGGTTTCTCCTGGCTGTCTCGATTCCTCCCCCCCACCCTTGCAATACTCACAGTTTGTCTGACAAAACACCCTCTTTCTCCTGGATTGTGCATTAATCAGGTTAAAAGCATCGCGCTGGACTCGAGGACGGCTGGCTCAGCCGCAGCGGAGGATGGACTGGCTGCAAAGAGACTTTAATGGCCTCAGCGCTGCGCTCTGGGTCAGCTTTCCTTTTTAAAGATGCGATGGGAAGAAAAAGCCCCATCGGCTCACAAACACTGTTTGCAGCCCAGCTGGATATTTTACTTTTAACCGCGAGGGCTTTTAATTTCACCGGAAATCTTTTGAAGTACAAGTCAGGGGGGGTGGGGGGGGCTGGGTTTGGTTTCCTACATGTTTAATATTCCGGGCTTGGTCCCTGCAGCGCCGCATCCCGGGACGATGCCTCTGCTCCGGGGGTACGGCAGCCACTGCGGCCACGCTCCTGTGTACAGTTCTCACCGGGGTTTGTTTCCATGCATCGATCCCCTCCTCTTCTTTGCATCTCTCGTGACCGTACTTCTCTCGCCAGCCTTTCTTTCTTCCTTTTTCATTTTTCCTTCCCGTGTAGCTTGGAAACTAAGCTTACACTAACCTTCACCTGGTCATCTGTTGTACAGGACTTTGGGGAAAAAAAAAAAAAAAAAAAGAAATAAACTACTTTGACATGGGTTTTGAGGCTGACCTTTTTGTCTCTGCATCTTCAAACACAGGGCGTTGTTTGCGAAGCTTTCACCAGGTGCAGGAGTGTCCCTGCTGCAGGGGGGAGCAAAGCAGCAGTAATTGGGGGGCACACACTAGTACGGGGGATGCTAAAGAGCCTTTGGCCCGACCTCGGTGAGTCATTCCCGCAGAAACAGGGAGCAATAACAGCCCTTGGGAGCATGGAAAGGCCCTTTTCTTGCTGGCACCGTATCAAAGCTCTTTCCTTGCAAGCTCCTGAGAAGCTTCAGGGCTGCAGTTCCTAAAGCCACACACATAACCCCGAAGGGCCCCTAACCCAGGGCAACCATCCAAAATCCCCAGCTCCCCCGCTGCTGGGACTTTTCCTTGCACCACTGTCCGAGCAGCCGTGATTCCCTGACTTAAAGCTGCTCTGCTCCCCCCAGGCACCAGCGAGTTCATAGCCCCGACTCCAGTGTTCCCAGCACAGGGGGCAAACACCCACGACAAATTAGAGAATAAAACAAGATACCACCATAAATATGACAATTTTATTAAAATATACATATGAGTACAACTTAATGATTATATGGATAAAGTTCACTGTCTGTAAACAAATATATTAAAAAAGAGCACGTCTTTTTTGTGATATAAAGTGCAGTTATGTTTCCATATTATATACAATATGTCAGCATTACGGGGGGGGTTGTAAGGACTATGGAACTAACATTTGATTATAAGATAAAATTCTCTGAAAAAGTATACACCTACATATTACAAGAAAAGGGCTTGAGTTCATTTAGCCAACGAAATGAGCTTCCCACCACGTTAAATGCAGCTAACAAGAGAGCGCAGGTCTCGGGGATAAATTAGGAGAGAGGCACTCACCCCCTTTGCAAAGGGAAACTTGCACTTCACGGAGTTCACGCCTTCCCATCGTCAACCCCAAACTTGCACAGAGGAAAGAAACCAAAGGACAAGACCTTGTGAAACACGTGCACGTGTCTGCAGTTCGGGGGAATCAAATATACACGACTTTATGTACAGCTCTGTGCTGTGATACCGAGGCCTCCCAATGTACGGCGGTAACGGCTTTCCACCCGAGCCGTGCCGGCACCGTTCCTCTACACGGGAGAGGGACAAGGATAGTAGTTCTGCATCGGTGGGGGGGGGAAAAAAAAAAACCAACCCAAAAGCATCCTTAACACCAGTCTGTGGGACGTGTAGTCCTTACTAAATGGTACACAGAGCCCTTGCTAAGGGAGGCGCAGCCCAGGGGTGCCGGCCCGGCGTGTGCCGAGGGTGC
>NW_009192366.1:0-234 GCF_000690835.1 Fulmarus glacialis | reverse complement strand
CCCGAGGGGGCTGCCATGCACAGCCGACGAGCCATCGCTTGCCACTGGGCTCCAAAGCTCGTTAGATTCCCAAGGGGCTTCTCAAAACGACCACGAGCCCAAACCACCAAGCTGCTTTTGGAAGGATTATCCTGGGTCCGAAAGAGGCACTAGCACTCAGGCTGCTATCAGCTTAAAGCCAGACTGCAATGGAATATAAAGTAGCCTCCAATCACTTGATTAAATGTATCTGAA
>NW_009192365.1:3997-5155 GCF_000690835.1 Fulmarus glacialis | reverse complement strand
GCTGGGCGCTGGCCCTGCACCCCAGCACCACCCGGGGATGGGGGTGCCACCCCATGGGTAATGGGGTACCCACCCAGGCGGGGGGCTCCCACACTCCCGTACTCACAGCTTGTCCCCGGTGTCCCGGCGTTCCTGGGCGGCCAGCCTGTCCCACGCCGCCCTGAAAGGACAGAGAGGATGTTACAGCGTGGCAGAGAAAGGTGCAGAAATGAGGTGTCCACAGGTGGGACAAGGGACACCTGGCCAAAGGGGGACACTGCCCTCGGCCCCGTGGGGACAGCCACGCTCCATTAGTCAGGAGATGCCACGTCAAAGGCCAGGGCCTTATGCCACTTGTCGTCCCCATTATTTCCAGCAAGCACTGGTACGAGGAACTGCATGTGTCCGTTCCCCGTTGCAGGCGCAGGCAGCACCCGGCAGCCCCTGCCCGCAGCAGCTCACCTTCACGCCTGGGATACCCGGGGTGCCGTCTTTGCCATCGATGCCCGGGAGACCCTGTGAAAGGGGGAAGAGTTGCTCGCTCTGAAACTTCCAAGAGGGACTGAAAGGCTCGTGGCGGGGGCAAAAAAAGGCTGGGAAGGGAAAGGAAAGCTCCAGCCCTGCGCTGAGCCAGGGCGCAAGGACGCAGGATGGCGCCGAACAGGACAGAGAGGGACAGAGAGATCTTCTCCTTGCAAGGGGCTCAGCCCTAGACGTGGGCACGGGTGCCACTGGCTGTACTTACATTCTCCCCCTTGGGGCCGATGTCTCCTTGGGGGCCCCTGATGCCACGGCCACCCTAGAGCAGGAGAGAGCAAGCGTTATTTCAGCTGCCCTCTTGGTGCAGGGGACGGAGCTGGGAGAGGGAGGAGATGTCCATCGAGGCACCCCGGGCAGAGCCCCTGTCTGTGTCGGGGAGCGGGGCCAAGCTGGGGAAAATGGGGCATTGGCATCGCCGGGGGCACGGCGCTGCCCTCCCCGACGGGGTGGGTTACCTACCAGATCTCCCTTCTCACCAGTGTCCCCAGGTGGTCCCTTGGGGCCTTCCCTGCCCTGGAGGGGAGAAAGACGGGGGCTGAGCAGCGAAGTGCGGGGTCCCCCGCCTGCCCCGCAGCCCCCGGGGATGAGGGAGGGCACTCACCGGCCGCCCGGCCGCTCCGACGGTCCCGACCATCCCCT
>NW_009192365.1:3368-3655 GCF_000690835.1 Fulmarus glacialis | reverse complement strand
GAGCCGCAATTAGAGCAAAAGCCGGTACTGGAAATCAGCCAGTTTTGCCAAATGCGAGGTATTTCAGTCCCGCCGCTCGCTCCTAATTCTGCAGCCCCCCACCAGGCGCCTTTCCAGCTGTCGGTTCAATAACAGCAACGGGCCCAAACTGGTGCCACTTCCCCCGCCAAAGCTCTTGGCTTCAAAGCAGTTTTGCCCTTTCCCGGACCAAAGGGCTCAGCCCAATAATTGCTTTTCATCTTCAAAGCGCTCGGCGAGCTCAAACAGCTTTAATCCCCACATCCCCG
>NW_009192365.1:2919-3204 GCF_000690835.1 Fulmarus glacialis | reverse complement strand
CTGCACCCCCCGATCAGGTGGGGCAAGGGGGGCTCAGTGTACATGAGCGATTTGTCCCTGGTCGGTGAGTTATCCATGTTAACGAGCGCTAACGACCAAGGTGCCCGGGCCAGCGCTGGCCGTGGAGGTCTCCATCGGGATGTGGCTTTGCCACCCTCCTGGCAGCGGCTCCGTGGCTGGGAGGAGGGAGTTGGATGGGATGAAGGCTTCACTCCAGTCCCAGCGGTGGGTCCCCGGGGGCAGGGACACACTGGTGTCACGTCCCTGGTGTCTGGGGACAAGCAC
>NW_009192365.1:2093-2559 GCF_000690835.1 Fulmarus glacialis | reverse complement strand
CTTCCCTCCAGTCCCAGCGGTGGGTCCCCGGGGGCAGGGACACACTGGTGTCACGTCCCTGGTGTCTGGGGCCAAGCACAAACCGGCCACCCTCAGCCTCCGGGGCACCCGGGGGGCAGAGCAGCAAAGAGAAATCAATACGTTACCGGAGGGCCTGGGACACCTTGTTCTCCGGAGACGCCAACGTCACCCTTGGGGCCCTGGGGAGGGATGGAGAGGAGAGACGTTGGGGTGCAGCGGGGATACAAACCGCCCTGGGGACCTGAGACCCCCTCACCTGGGACGCAGCAGGGGGCGGGGACAGGTCCCCCCCTCCAGGGAGCCACCGTGGGAAGACCACCCTGTCCACCCTCCGTCTCCCAGCCTTGGATCTCCCTGCTCCCTCTCCCACCTCCTTCCTTCCTTCCCCCTTTTTCTCCCCGGAGCCGCCTGCCCTCCGGTCCAGAGGACGGCACGCCGTGGTCGT
>NW_009192365.1:438-1733 GCF_000690835.1 Fulmarus glacialis | reverse complement strand
GTGTGGCGGGGATGCCCGCCGGGTTTAACCCTCTGGGCTTTGCAGCGGAGGAGCCGGGCAGCGGCACAGCTGGGGCTTCTCACGGGGTCTCACCCCCCAGGAAGGGGCTGGCAGGAGCTGGGGAGCCACGGGGGACCTCTCCCACAGTGCCTTTGCCCCCAGGGCTCTCTGAGCGTGCACGTCCCTGTGCTCCCAGGGGAGCAGAGCAGCTCCCGAGCTCCCTGTGCCTCCAGACCGGGGAAGGCTCCTCCGCTCAGGCACAGCATGTTGGAAGTGGAGGTCCCTGTTCGCTCCCTGGCAGCTGCAGGGCTCCCTTACCTTTAGTCCCTGCAGTCCCTGGGGGCCCTTGGGACCTGGCGGGCAGCTGGTCGGGCACTGGTGGGGAAGAAGAAACCAGGTTGAGTTGGGAAAGGACCCAGAGGCCGCGGAGAAGCCGTGCTGGGAAGGACGGGCTCCCACGCCGCGCGGCGAAGGCGGGCTGTGCAGTGATGCAGGAGACCCACTGCTCGCAGCATCATTTTGGCTGGGGACTCTGCTCCTCCCCGCTCTATCGGCCCCCAGTTACCAAATTACACTGGGGCTGTATTTCAGGCCAGGGCAGCACATGCTCTTGCAGCTGCCGTTACCCTGCAAAGGGACAAGGTAATGGCAGCTCTCACCAAGAAATCAGCGCTGCCTTCCAGTCCTTGGATGTGTCCTGGGGGGCCCTGGAGGGAAGGAGACCATCAGCATCCGCGGTTTAATATCAGCACTGTTTTACAGGAGGGGTGAATGTTACACCTGGGAGGGAGGGGAGCAAGACTCGGGGAGGGAGGTGTGTGCCAGAGCCCCAGTCCCGGCCCCTCACCCTGGGCTGAGGGGCTGGGGGACTTTTTCCCTCCTGCAGAAAATGCTGATGACTGGGGAGATACTCACGGGTTTCCCTGGAGGGCCTGGGGGACCCCGTGGGCCGTCGGGTCCAGGGTCACCCTAGGAAAGAACAACCCCAGGAAAGGAGATTTAGGGGTGGGGAGGCGGCAGGTACTGCTGGAGCCAGGGGGGAGAGGGGTGATGAAGCACCAGAGACCCAGGCTGTCACAGTGGGAACTCGGGCATCCCCCGGCCGTGAGCTGGAAGGGGATGGACAGTGCTGGGGGACCCAGCTGCAAGCACAGAGTCTGTCACCCCTCCATCCCACCATATTAGAGGGTCGTCCCTGTTTACCCGAGGAGCCCCAAAGTGCGGAGAAGCAGATGCTGGGGTAAGGAGGGGAGGTTTTCCCGTGCCCCCTCCTGACGCCTCACCTTGGGTCCCCG
>NW_009192365.1:0-364 GCF_000690835.1 Fulmarus glacialis | reverse complement strand
GGAAGCCCCTTAAGGAGAAGAGAGACATGCACCAAATGAGAGAGGTTGAGCTCTGAGACCCCCCTTTGGGGGTGCTGAGATCTGAGCTCTTCCAGCGGGGTCCCCAGCCACCCCCAGCCCCACAAGCCCGGCACTTACGGGTGGTCCTGGCAGCGAAGGGCCCTGCAACAAGAAAAAAGACACGATTGGTCCAAATTGTCCAACCTCCCCCCCCAAAACCATCAGCATCCCTGCCCCGAGCAGGGCAATGCCCACGCCACCACCAAGGATGCAGCTGGGGGGGCCAGGACTGGGTCCCCGCTCTGCTCCCACCCCGCTCAGGGAGTGGGTGCCAGAGCCAGGAGTGGGTGCATGACCAGCGCCC
>NW_009192364.1:238-2348 GCF_000690835.1 Fulmarus glacialis | reverse complement strand
TCTCCCCGCCGGCGTTTCCAGGCAGAAGTGCCTATTGCTCTCCAGCGAGAGGAAGAGGGGCACATCGGGTGCCACTGTCACCGTCACTCCTTTGGGGAGAGAAGAGGAAAATGGTGTCTCAGCAAGCGGCCGGCTCCTCTCGGTCCTCACACTGGTGGCCACAGGGACAGGGATGTGCGGGGCAAAGCCTAACTGGTACCAGGACCTCCCGGATTGATCCTGGCCACAGATCCGGCCATGCAAGCAGATCCCCACGCTCTGCTTCTGCTATTCCCTTTTAACCTCCGATGCCTTTCAAGGGCTGGATTTGCTCCATTTCTTGCCTTTCGCTCTGCATTCAGCTTAGGCAGCGGCTTCAGCATCATCAGCGCAGGGCAGTTGCGGATCAATAGATTAATTTGGGGGAATATCTGAAGTTTGCCGTTCTGCAGAACAATCCAAATATCCACCCAAAAATAACAGCAACTAAACGCCTGCCCACATGCAGCATCCCATAGCAGTGTCAGGGACCCGTGAGCTCAGGGTGAACCCACTCGAGCGGAGCCGGAGGATGCGGCAATGGACACAGAGCTCTGCTTAAAAAAAAAGACGACACGCCAAGAGCACGGGATTTCCCTGGGGTGACCTGGGCCAGCCCCCTCCTCTCAGGCACTGACTTGTAAATGCAGCTTAGGCGTGCTGAGGTTTAACGTTGTGGCCTTTTCCACAGGGATGAGGCTGCGTGGGACCCGTCCCTTGTGTCCTGCTGCCAGTTGTCGTTACATTTGTGGGATATTTTAATCTCGGAGACGTCTACCCTGCTCTTACAGTAGTTGCTTTATAGGTGAGGAGAGGGATGGAGAAACGCGGGGATTAAAGCAATGGGACATTGGACAGGGAAGGATGCGATTACCTGTCGAGCCTAAAAAGTATCTCTCCAGAACAGGCCCGTAGCCGGCAGGGTTTTTGCTGAAGTCGCCGCTAACGAAGGGCTGTGCGGGGCTCTCGGCGCCGTTGAGCGGCCAGCGCTGGGCGCGGATGCTCGCCCCTCCGTACCAGGAGACGTTGGCCATGGAGAAGCAATCCTGCAGCCAAGAGAGCATCACCAGATGGCGAGAGGTGCCTCGGCGTGAGGATGAACACGCGAATAGTTGCATTTGGAGAGGCAAAGCCCCTGCGCGTTATTCCAGCATTGTCAGAGCAGTCACGGGACAGGTCTTTTCCCAGGAAGAAAAATCCCAACCCCATGAGATTTAGGTGTTTTATGCAAAAAGCAGTGGGTGCTCACTCTTTGCTTTCTGCATCTGACCTGGTAGAAGATAGTCGGGTTTAAGTTTTCCCTCCACAAGAACAAGAGCTGCGCTTCCAGGTACAAAAAAAATGCTGAAATTCTGTCTAACCGCTTGATTTCTCAGCCTGCAGTTTATTGAAGTTACCAAATGGTGTAAGAGTAGGAAGAGGGAAAAAAAATTGTTGCAAGAGTCAGTAGTGCAAGTTATGCACTTTGTTTAGCTTGAAGAACAAAAAGAGTCTTAACTTACTAATTAAAGCCAAAGACAATTTTTCTTCCCCTTCCCCTTATGTATCTGCCTGCGCCCGCGTTCAACATGCAGCCAAGTGGAGGAATATAAAAATCCCACCGGGAATAAAAACTCTATAGCTTAAAAATTATTGTTTCTTTTAAAATAAAAAACCCACAAGAAATCTTCCCCAAAGCCTGCCAGTTTTAGGTAGATTAACTTAAATAAAATAAAATTGCTATGGACAGCCGGGTGATCCAGAGGTGCGACACCCCACGCCTCGGAGAGCCCACCCGGTTACCTGTCTGCACCCAACCACAATTATCAAAAATTAACAGGTTTTGGAGTTGCTGGTGAAAAGATGCTGAAAACTGTTTAAGTGCAGAGGCTTCGCAGGTGCGTGTCGCTGCAGGACAAGAGGGACGGCGGAGGTGCAAAATTCAAGGCAGCGGCTTTAAAATGCAGCGACAGCGCTTTCACAAACCCAGCTTGGAAAAAATCTGTTTGTTTTTTTTAAAAAAAAAAGAAATAAACCCCTCCCTAGCTGCTTTCTGCAGTGTTTCCGAGGTGAATTCACAACCTGAACCTGCAGCTATCCCCAGCTGCGTGCA
>NW_009192364.1:0-212 GCF_000690835.1 Fulmarus glacialis | reverse complement strand
CCACGCGGGGATTTTTCACCCCCGCCGCGAGCGCCCATCTCAATAGCACCGCACTGGGGTAACTTGCGGGTTTTCCGCTCTCTCCCAAGGCAAAGCCTCCCTCTAACCCGAGGGCTGATAACAAAAAGCACTTCCCTCAGCGAGACTGAGTCAGTCTGGGTATTTGGGCACTGCTGGTAGGGCTGGCGGGGCAGCGGAGCAACGAGCCACCA
>NW_009192363.1:11877-27713 GCF_000690835.1 Fulmarus glacialis | reverse complement strand
CCAGCCAGTCCCCGAGCAGCGATCGCTGACCCCCGGCCAACTCACTCCAGTTTATATACTGAGCATGACATCATATGGTATGAAATATCCCTTTGCCCAGTTTGGGTCAGCTGTCATGGCTATGCTTCCTCCCAGCTTCTTGTGCACCTCCTCACTGGCAGAGCATGGGAAGCTGAAAAGTCGTTGACTAGAGTAAGCGCTACTAAGCAACAACTAAAACATCAGTGTGTCATCACACTATTCTCATACTAAATCCAAAACACAGCACTATACCAGCTACTAGGAGGAAAATTTACTCTATCCCAGCCAAAACCGGGACAACCATCTTGAATTACAGTGGCTTAGCATGTTCACTTGCATCTATTGGATAAACACTAGGATATTAAAAACTCGATTAAAAAACTTTGAACTGTTTTTGAAGAGCAAAAGAAACAGTTAATGCTGGTAAGAAATAGTAAGGTCAAGATGAAAATTATATTCATATTACAGTATTGAAGTTGTTTGAATAAGACTTTTTTTCTTCTCTTAGTTAAGCAGTATTTTGTGTATTCAGCACTTTATCGTAGGCAGAGATTTGTTTCACCTAACTTTAGTTAGCTAAAGATAGGTTCCTAGTCTAAGCTGTGTGTTTCAGAGGATGATTCATTTCAACTATCTCGGACACCAAGAGGGGTCTCATATCTCAGGCATCCTCAAATAGGATGAGTCACTGTGGAGGTTCCTGTCTTCCCTTTCTATAGAATCGCCTACATAATTAGTCTGGACTAGCTTAACTTTCAGACATCTAAGGTTAGAGGAGATTAATTCTGCCCAAAGTGTAGCTTTAATACCAAATATAGAGAAATAGCTGAAAGTCCAGTAGGCTTAATTGACTCATGACTGAACATACTATATGATATTATAGATTCTTGCTCATATGAGTCTTTTTTTCATGCAATAATGTTCTTTTAAAGGACAGAATTAATTTACTGATCTTAGTTGCCAGAAGGAAAAACTTAAACAGAAGCAGGTTTGTTTCATTTTAGAGCATTTATCATTTCTGGTATTTCTATACTACTCTTTGGTGTTGATGGTAAAAAATTATTTCTCCTTTAACTTAAATATAGAATGTAATTGAGCAGCAAAGGGAAGAAATAAGCATGAGAAAAAAACCAAAACAACAGTATTAGAAAGGAATCAACAGGTTAGTAGCAAAGTGAGTAATATATATAAAGCAAGAAGCACTTGATTTGACTTGGAAGAAAGAAAAAAAAAAGTCCTGGATCCAATTAAATGTTTACGCCTGTAAATTGAAGAAAAATATAATCAGTTTTAAAAAGAAAAAAAAAATAGTCTTACTGAGACTGGAAGATAGTCAGTGAATGAACAAAAAGAGTAAACAATAGAAAGAAAATACATTCTGTAAGGAAATAAACTTCTTTATGCTAAACAAATGTTAGCTGCTAAAGTAGCATTAAGTAAGGGAAAGAAAAGAAGAAAGCTTGAGAGATGTGTTTTGTTATCAGCTCTTGTGCTAAGCCTCCTTTTGGCTTCTTAAAGTTGCAGTGTCTCCACACTTGGTTGTCCATTTTCATCTGACCTTGACGCTCAGCTGAGCCTGGGATAGACTTGCTTCACAGATGGATTCTGAAGCCCACAGTAATGTACCTTTTGTTTGTTTCACAAGCAGATTGCTTCAGTATGGAGGGAGAGTAGTATGGGGGAACAGGAGAAATCAGTGTTGTGATATTGCAGGTGTGTAATGCATGGACTTGGTAGTTGGTAAACACTAGAAAATATAAATGAAAATAATTAAAAATACTTCTAGATGCAAAGCAAAGTTTTCCTTTATGTAAAAAATTCTGCACATTTTGTTCTACTCTATTTGCACCGGACATGCATTAATTCATGAAAATTTGATTATGAAAAACACGTAATACTATACTTCATGAAACACTGAAAAAGCAAGTTAATGAAAAGTTAAGCCATCTGCTAACATAGATTTTCCGATCTTTCCTCATCTCCCAAATACTTAATTACTGTGTGCTGTAAGTTGTATACCTTAGCTGTAATTCTGCCCTTCTTTTGCCCTTCAGCCCAATCTTTTCACATAAGTTTCTCCTCCTCTTTCAATTCTAATAGTTTTGTTTGTTTGATGTTCTGGTTGGTTGCATTGATTGAAAGAATGCTCAAATTTGCATGCTAACGCCAGGTTTGCATATATTATAACCTGGAAAAACTTTTATATGTTGGAGCTAAAATTTTCCACGCTTGGGCTCTATCTAAAAGAATTCTTACTATTTCTAAATTTTTCTGTTGTTGTTCTGATGTAGTCCATAGAGAGCTATTGTTTACAGTGGAAGAAAAACATTTTCTTTAGTGTAAAAGTTCCATGCAAAGAACATTTTAAGAGCTTTCTGTGGTGATTATACAGCTTGAGTTAGAAACTCATAATCAGAACTGCCCTTGCTGTGAAGTGCTTTCCAACATTTTGGAGAAAACTGGAGTTGATTTTGCCAGGTTTGAACCTTGGAAAATTGTCCTTTGTGTCTCTCCGATAAAGAACAATTTGTTGCAGCTGTAAGTAGCTATGAAGGTAGAAATATGAAGGTAAAAATATCTGATAGGTTCTTCAGTCCACCCAAAAAAAGCAGAATTCTGTTTGGTTACTACAAAGTAACTATACAAATGCTAATTCAAAATAGGGTAGTTGGTTAAAAACAAATAATTGCTAAAACTACTTATAAGAAACTTGATAGCTTTTTCAGCATGTAAGTATTTAGAACGGTCTTCTGAAGCTAACTTCAGATTGAACTGAAGCACATGAACTTCAGATACCTGAGTAAAATTATACAGTGTGTTTAACAGAAAAATTATACTAGATATTTGTGATGTCTTTTAGCTTTAAGTGCCTATGAATACACTGGACTATATTTTTAGTACTATGAATACCCTGAACTATATTTTTATTATCAGAGTCTGGAGTGAATATAGTGTTGTGTTTGGGTGAGAAGTAGTTTACCAGGATTTGAAAAACTGTTTGTTTTATGAATGCAAGGAAGAATGTTATTACAAGACATTGCATGTGCACATGAAGTTAATACTTTATAGTGTTTGTATATATTCATGTACTTGAAAACTCTGGGTCACAAGCTTATCTGGTGTAAATATAGCTCCAGTGATAAGGTATGGGGATCTGGCATGGTTTGTTGTAATCACATTTCTTTACCTATGTTGCTAAGAAAAGCTTCTGTTATCATGAGTGGGGAAAAAATTACAAGTTACTGCTTAATTGCTGTGCTTTTTGCTCCTTATTGCTCCTCTATTGTCAAATCAACAAACAGTCTGATTTTCAGATTCTAAAATATACAGCATTTGTTTTTTAGTGCTGCCTCTTTTCTGTGGGACACAGTTTTTTAAAAAGTTTGCTTCAAGTTTGCTAAAAAAATTAAACCGTAATTCAGTCCTATTTGACTGATATAGTTAATTTTTTTATTTTTCCATTCTTCATAGTATGTTCTTACGCAAGAGTTTCTCAGATTGATTAGTAGTGAAAAAAAAATATCTACCAATGCAGTAAAGTACTGGCCTAGATAAGCTCTCGGATATGTCATTTAACACATTACTGTGGCCAGACTATTTTGTGTTAATACCAGAACCCCTCACCTTCAATACAATTTTTCATAGTGGTTATTTCAAAGTATTTTTGCACGGATCTTGCCTAGAATCTTTCTTTAAGTGAAATAACTGCACTTTCAACAAGGAGTTCTTCAAATAATTAAACAGTCATCTGTAAAAATTTAACCTTATCATAAAGTTCAGTGTGTCCTGTATACAACCTTATAGTGGATAGTTACTGAAGGCAGACAGATGTTCTCAGGTACTTCTTGATGGTGAAAATTCTAAAATTCATCAGAAATGTTGCATTTCTTTAGATAAAGCTTGATAGGGAGAAAATTATAATAGGGACTTGCTGGTAGTTTATAACCTTTAAGGGCAAATTTCTTAAATGCCTAAATACCACAGAGTAGATCTCCGCTAGTTGCCTGAAAAGCCAGAATGTTTAGTGGGCCATATTTTTGTACTAAGTGTCATTAATCTGCAATGCATAAGAAACAGTTAGGTGTCAATTCAAGAAAACACACAACTGAAAGCGTATGTTCCTGGGGAGTAACAAGCTGATTTCTTTCTTTCATTTGTGCATACAAACTTAATGACTTTTTGTGCATTGGTTTACAGAATTAGCTGCAAGTTGTGATTCTGTTTTTTAAGCATATGGAGTAAACACTGATTTCCAAGATTTGTCTCTCCACAGAACTGGAAGGATTGGATACTCAGGGCTTGAGTTACTGGGAACTCACAGATGTTTATGTGTCTAATAATATTTTTTTCATTTTCTCTCAGTTTATAGACATGCATATGTTTTCACTTACACATGTAAGCAGTTGTTTGGATAGTGTAGGAGCTCTGCCTAAAATTCACTATTGAAATATGTCAATGCTCTATTTCTTTGATTATTTTTTCAGGCAATGAAGAAGGCATCCAGGATGCAGCAGAATCTGATGGTGATGCAAGGTCAGAGAAACCAGGGCAGCTTGCTGTCGAGACTGAAGAGTGGGATGGGCCAGGTAGGAAAAAACAACTGAAAGTCAAGAGAAATTTCTTAAACTAGATTCCAATATTTTTTAATATTATTATTTTAGTAGAAGTGTTATGCTTTGCATTGATTTTTAATGGACTGTTTCTTTTATGATCCTTTGGAGTCCAGGATGTTGATGTATAAGTAATAAGATAAAGTTCTTGAGTGAAAAATGGTTTTGGCTATACCATTTTGTAAATTGTTCAACATAAAATGCCTTACGTACATACTTGATATAAAGGAAAATGTTGCTGCTGCTGCTTAGAATTTTAGGATTAAAATTTATCAGTAAGTTCTCAGTTCCATGGCTGTATTAAGGTAGAAGCTTTTCTGCTCTCTTTTCTGAGGCCAGAAGACCAACCAAACACCTGTGTCTCAAGCTTTGTTCCTACATTTAGCAACGTGTTGAGCTTAACAAATAGGTATGGTATCTACTGACGTTTTCAAGGACTTTGTTTACTTGTTTTAGCCTGATAGAAATAATTTAGCACACCTGGTCATTGATTTCAGTTGAGAAAGAAACTCTTAGATTGCAGTGAATGAAGTGTTAGAACTTCATATTAAAACAGTAATTCACAGTAACATTTTCTATTATGCACAGTGAAGATGGTGCAAGCGTAACATTGCTAAGATATACGATGTGATGGTAACATGGGAATACTTTCCGAGTATCTGTTCAATATAAATATGTAAAGCCTCTGTTGTACTGTAAAAGTACCTAAGACAAAGGGGTAGATTGTATTTCTCAATTAGGCAATTCTGCAGTTCAATTCAATGCAATGTTTTCATGGAATGGGCCTTAAAAATCCATTACATTGACTATATTTTAATAGTGCTGTTGGAAAACATGCATCTGAAGGCAAACATACTCTCAGAATAGCTGTATCTCTTATGGAAATTTTCCCTAAAAAGGATGTGCGTATCAGAAAAGAGTTCCAGAAGCATTCTATCAATAATTTGTAATTAAATAATAATATTTCATTTCTAATAATATTAGAAAAAATCCTATATTTCAATCACATTTTCATCCTTGCTTGATTTTGCAAATTACTGTATGGTCTTCATGAAGAGAAGAACAAAACTAATGGTAATTTTCTGAAACCAGTAGCTGGAAAATACAATGCAAACAAAAATGAAGACATAGTATATCTAATTATTATGAAGTCATTTAAAATGTTTTTAATGATAATACACAAATAAGTTGATATTCTATATAAAGCACTATGGTGTTATACGAAAACAAGATTTACTATTAAAATACACCACAGTACATTTAAAATAATACAAAAGACATCTTTGGAGGTAGCAGAAAGGCCTTTTCCAGCTTCATAGTAGACTTAAAGACTGTCAGTGATTAACATATGACTTGTTATTAATTTCATTATAAATAAACTCTATCTGAAATTGGTAATTTTTTGTTGCTTTTTTGTTTTTAGTGTATTTCAACAGTTGAATATGCATTTTGTTGGCTGTTACTGCTTTTTGTATCAGCTATTTTATACAAAAGTTTCAGAGATATCTTTTATGACAGTATGGAGTAAGAGGAGTATTTTTTATTTTGTTGGGGAAAAAAATTCAGTAAAGATGCGTGTATTTCTTGTAATATTTATTGGTAGCTTTGACATGGGATAAGATGGAAATCAAAGCTGAATATGGGAAAATACCTTTTGACTTCAGAAAATTGATGACCACCAACATGAAATAAGCAGCTCTATTTTATTTAAATATTGGTTCTTTACAAGGGTATAATATGTATGAAGAAAGGAATGGATACTCTCCATCATGCATGCTTTCTGAAATGAATTTGGTTATTTATTGATACAGAAAAAGAAACAATCAACAGAAGATCATTTTCAACCATGCAGTACAAAGTAACTTCTTTCAGATCTTTGAAAAAAAACCTAAGTATGAAGTATTTTCCTTATTTAGGAACATATTTTAGCACAGCGTGAACAGAACCATTAAAAACTTTTCTTCGGCAACTTTACCAACTCATAGTAGAGATGCTACCTCAAAGAGTAGATGACCACACATTCTTTGTTATCTGGTCTGCCTCTGGTCTCCTTACTGAGATGGAGCTCTCTCAGAATCCAACAATGACTGTGTTCTGCATGATACAAATTGCTGGTAACTAATAACGTGAATTGTGACAACTCAAGGTTTCATATAAATAGTAGAGCTGTTTTGTTATTTTAATTTTTTTTTTCTTTTTTTAGCACTAAGAGAACATATTGTTATTTTCAGAGCCAGTACTTGCCAGGGACTGAAGTTCTGTGAGTTATTCATTAGCAACAACTTACTCATGAATGAGTCAAAATTAAGCTTCCAGCATTAATTAGAGTTTTATTTTGTTTGAAAATTTGCACTGTTAAATGGTTCGCATGCACTCCAAAGCCTTTGTAATTAGTATATTTTTGTGAAGCAAAATCTAAAGTTAAATGCGCTGTAGCTTCAAAGAGTTTCTGCTGAAGCAGTCTTTCAGATCACATAGTCTTGTGACCTTCACTGACCATCAAGGAATTGTAGACATAATGCCTACTCTGTGTAGTCACTTTGAGTGTACCTGAATGTTTTTTAAACTATCCTCAGTTTTCATTGTTTCTGTACTCATGTTTTACAAATTCTTTTTAATGAGAAGATTACTCTGAAGTAATGGAAACTGAGGTCAATAGAGTGTATATGGACACACAGTGAACAACCTTTTTCCATTATAGCCAACAGCAGAAGTCCAAGGAATAGAAAGAGTCTGCAAAGCAAGACTGGGCTCAAACAAATTTTGTATGAAAAGACTTATTTCTTTAAATGTGGAAGCAGAGGTTGTTTTACAGCCCTAAATATACTGTTTGCTATCAGATGGATGCCTTGATACATCTAGATGTATATAGTTCTATAGCCTTTGTATTACTGCTAGGATATCAGTGCAGGTGAGGCCAATGATTAGTGTTTTAACACATAATGAACAAAAGGCGGATCTCCTGCATGTCTTCTATAGGCATCACACAAGAGAATAGGATCATTCCCTTTTTTACTGGAATCTGTTCTATGTAAGAACAAAAACCTCCTAAACTTGGGGAACTATGGATGAAGTAACCTAGAGGTTCCATGCTTCCATACCAAAACTTTCTTAAAATCTCTGAAAATTTTAGATACCAGGCTCCTCAACTAAAATATTGTTGAACCCAGTATAAGGAAATTGTATATTATATGCCATCTTGACAGATAAAGAAAAATTGTTTAAAGAATTAGAAATTAGTGTTTGTTTATCATCCAGTGGTCATGCCTGAATTGGAGAATACAAGTTCAGTCCACTGTACTTGTCATTTTAAGAGACAGCAAATATGAACTGTATCAAAAGGGAGAAAATACTTGAATGAAAAAGTATGGATCGTAACTTGGAAGTGTTTAAGAAGAATTTTTTAGATTTTCCAAAAGCTATAATAAAAGTGAAGGCTATGTTGGCTTTACCTAGAACAGAATTTTTAAAAAAGAAAAAATCGAAGTTTAAAATGAATGGGAAAACAGTGGATGTAACCAGATGCTGGAAACTGTAATACCTGGCTAAAAGAAAAAAAGAAAAAAGTAACTAAAAATCTATCTGTAGCTTCATTAATAACAGACATTAAGACATTTTAAAACGTGGTAAGAAAAAAATCATTAGAAAATTGATATTTATCTATTACAAGTCAAGACTCTTAATAGTTATAGGGGACAGGAAAAAGGGTAGAGTAATTTAAATATTTCTGATCTGCTTAAAACACAATTGTGCTGGAAAACCTATTTGTCTGTAAGTGATGACTGTATTTCTGTTCCATCAACAACTGATCAGTGTGTTAAACCTGCTAAATCCTAGCTAAGTTAAGCAGTCTGGCAGGTTGAATTTAACTTTTTTAGGAGTTAGGTCCTGTCCCACACCAGTCTTCAGTTTTCAAAAAGTTTTGAGATGATTTGGAAATTCCAGAACACTAGAGGAAACAAGTTCAAAAACAGTAAATCAAGGTTGGTCTGAATAATGACAGACTTGTCCACATGACAGTGGTCCCATTGAAAATAATGGGATAAAAGTGATGTAAGACCCTTTTATTAAAGGGGGATTAGTAAGAATGCCAATCCATATAGGTTTATGGGAAAAATAGATCTTGTAAAACCAACTTAATATGTAATGGTGAGCTAAAGTGTATTAGTTCTTTGCAATATGTTTACAATCCAAAGAAAATATTGAGTAATGGATAGGTATTGTTATTGCAGGATCTGAATAACTTGACATGTTAGCTGCAGAAAAATTTTAGTTTCAGTATAATTAAATATGAAGCCATGTGCTTGTGAGAAGGTAATAGAAGTTTTACTACAGAAAACAGTGCATCTGAAAAAGTCTTGGGATTTAGTGAATCAGGGTTGAGCCCAAAAGATAGAGTTGTGGCTAAAGGATATGTGTGGGTTCTCAAATTATCTTGCTTGTCTGGTTAGCAGTCTTGTTTGATGCTGAAACAGGGTTCTGTCTCCTGCATTCACTCTTCAAGAATGATGTTAAAATTTGAAACAGGTTTAGAGAAGAGCCACTAGAATGTTGAAAGGACTGGTATTATGAAAAAGTCTAGATCCTTTTCCTATTTATTTTATCAAAGAAAATATTAAAGGACAATCTGATGACAAACTACTTTAAATTTAGAGTGAAAATCTGGTAACAATGGGCACCTCTTTCTAGCAAAAGTATCAGAAGATTAAATGGACGTTGAAGCTCCACAATTTCAGACACAAAGAACAGATTTGAGTGCTTAAAAAGTTAATTACTGGAATATTTTATGAAAAGGCATTTATCTGTCATTAGAAATACTTACATTCAGGATGACATACTTTCCTAGAGAACATGGTCCAGTTCTGTGGTAAACACTGGACTTTTAAAATGGGGTAGATTCCACTGGGGCAGAAGTTAGATTGGCTGACCATGATAATTCCTTGTAACTAAAATGGAATGAATAAATGAATATACTGTATGTTACTTTTATAAATATTGTACCATTTGGATGCATTTATAATGAATAAGTACTAGCAGTCCTCCGCATAAGCAACTTCCAATTTTTATTTCTCCAGTAATTGTGTATTCAAGCTCTGTTAAGAATGATAACTTCTCTGTGCTCTTCTAAATTCTGTGCTATTATTCTGTAGTGATGGAATAAAACAATACAGTAGAAGACAACCCATACCTATTCTGTGAGTAATATGCAAGCGAAAGGTCTTTCACTGTAGACAGATGGGACACAATTTTCTAGTTCTAACTAAGCCAAAAAGATTTTCAAAACCCACTCCACCATCCGACGTGCTCAGTTCTTTTGACTTTCTTCCCACAGAGGTCCAATAACCAGTGAGTGTTTCAGCCATCGGTGAAGCTGTGTCTGCCTTTTAAGACAGAGAAATATTCTCTGTGTTAGCAGTTGGGGAACTAAGTAGAGGGCATTTACAAAGGTAAAATTAATGCCACTCAGAAAATCTTGGTCCTAAAGGAGGAATTGGATCTCTCTTTTCTTAATTCACATGCAATATACTGTCAACTAGGTCATCCTTATTCCCTGTGTGAGCTCTTACTTTCATAGCCATAAAGGAGCACAGCTTTCTTGCAGAAAGTGCTGATTTTGTGAGTTGGATAGTCTTGAAAGTCAGTCTCAGAAGTTCTTTTGAAATGTATCTGAATTTTTCTTAGAAAGTGAGAAAATGAGATTTTTCCACATAGCCAAAATGAAAAAAAAAAAGTGCAGTGGAAAATAAGAGCTAAAACTCTCATTTTCATTTTATGGTGATTTTTTATGTATTGTTTACATTCATCTCCACATAAAGTGGAAGTTTCCTGTGTGTAAAATTCTGCCTCCAGTAAATCAAGAGAACTTCTGCTATTGATAATAGTAAAGCAGAATGAAGTCACAACACATGCTACATCTCAGAAGACTCATCATAATTCATATACATATATCGGAGGAGTGTTGAAAAAATTACGAAGGATAGTTAAATATAGAACAGTATAGTTAAATATGATTAAAGGTTGGTGTTTTTCTTAAAATGTATCAGAAAGTGTAAGAAAAATAATAAACAGAAAATTAAATAGTGCTTTAAAATAATGATTTATTGAGCTATGCTGCTATTAATGTTTAATAAAAGATAGAGAGAAAGAGGCTTTCATGTGAATTCTGGTGTATTGCTTTAGTGAGATGTGGATCAGAAAGGTTCTAGTGAACATCGGACATGCCAGGTTCACATTTTTACCTGCTATAAAATGTAGTTTGAAAAGCTTTTCTGAATAGATTTCCTGTAACCATTCATAAGAATCACTGTAAATATGTATTGATTGTTGGGTTTACACTGCATTATTTAGTAATACTATAAACAGTTTGGGTTTCAAAGCAAACGTGTATAATATAGACTGGAATGGTCGGTAGACCACTGCAAGATGGAAACACACATTAACGATAGTCTTTTTTTTTTCCCCTTTTTGCTTCTTTTTCTTTTTTTCTTTCTTTTTAAACCAGTCCTAAGAAGGACTTGGAGATTACTGTCCTGATTTCGTTTCTTTTTTGACTGGGGAAATGTGGTAGATATAAGATCTTGGAAATGCTATTTGATGTAAATTAACAAAAATCCATGAAACATAGTTAACCATAGATATAGTCTGACAGTAAGAATAATATTGTGAAGAAGCAGAGGAAATCATAGAATGACTGTGTGTTACTCTGACAGTGAATCGGTATTATCTCTGCTATCAGATAATGCAGTTATCATTAATTTTCACATTTGCATTTCAATCTTTGGAAGGAAATGACTCTTGCCGGATGAAGATAAGAGCTCTGTACCACTATAATGAACCATCATTTTATCCGGATGCTTTGTATCCATATGAAAATGAGGCTGGGTGGTGGTGTGGTATGTGAGGAGGGAGTGGGGGGGTCATAGAAACATTACAACAAAGTGTCAAAAATCACTACAGACTTTTGGAGCCCTTTATGAAACAAGAGGCAGTCTAAATAAATCTTCTGTAGTGAAGTGGATATTGGATTAAAAGCAGAGAGCCGGGGTCCCGTACCGGGGGTTGGGAGGGGACCTTGGGGGAGCAGGGGAAGATTTCTGTGGATCTTGATCCGGTTGCTATCACTGGTTTGGAACTAGGAGGAGGCCATGCAGACACAGAATAGCAAAAGTAAGGGGATAATGGTCATCAAGTTAACCCTTGCACTGCAGGTCTTGTTTTAACACTTGAGTACTATTAAGGTAGGTAAAGTAAATGCTAGTGGACCACGGGCTTCATGGTTTGGGTTCTGATACTAGAGCTGTTTTAAGAGGTCACCACACCTGTGCGTTAAATGCAGGATTTCATTTAATTTTCAGTCTCGTATATAGAACTGATCGAAGTCTTCAAGAACCGTAGTGTTCCCAGTCCTTTTCCATGCGTAGCCCAGATTTGTATTGATGATCTGAAACTCTATCTGCAGAACTCTGCAAAGCATCATTCCATTTTAGGTCTGATTGACTAAAACCACTGTTCCCCAAGTACTCTTGCACTATATTCAACTTGTTTGACCTTTATGGTGTAGTTGTTGCCTATAACTTATAGAGTTGATCTGTACATCATTGGGACTCACTGCCAAACGTCTGCTAAAAGCATGAACTCTTGAGGTTTGACCTCCTGCCCCATTTTTTTGTAACAAAAGCTGAGATTCTTATATCACCAAATGATTGTAAGAACTGATATTTAAATATACGATATTTTAGAAGTGCTTCTTAGTGTATAACCTGGGACCATTTATAGGAGCACCAGGATATCCATCTTGCTGTCACCAGCTGGGATTGATGAATTATTCCACTGGCTGTAGCAGCTGCTTCCTCCTGCAGACCTTTCTCAGGCCCTCACCTCTCTGCTCTTACGTGAGCACATTCCTGTCTCTTAATGAGAAGATGCAGGGCTAAGAGCTGTAAGGAAAAACAGGCTTCACCTGTGTTAGTAAATTCAGTTAGTAGTGACAGAAGCTGAGTAGTATGTGAAGTGTTAAAATGGTCCTTGGCATGATTTTGGTTGAGGCCAGCTGACACTCTTCCCGAGTAGATCCCAAGGTTCAGGAGTTAAAGCATTTGCAGGGAGCATTCTCCAGAGGTAGTTTGTGTGCAGTCACCTGTTCAAGGTTAAGGAAGTCTCCCAGCACATAAATATGGCCCGGTTTGGCTTGAGTGCCCAGAACCGTTCTTTGGCACATGTTATTAACCTTCCTTTACCTTTAAGAGACATACTTAGTACAGAAATTGGAGTTCTTCATCTTGTTGGTGGACTGCTCCCTGTACAGACCTGAAAGATGAGAAAGTGAGAGTGGCTGTGTGAACTCACATGGAAGCAGCAACCAAATCTTGGCTGTCATCTTTCCCACGTGCAGATTTGACTTTTGCGGGAAACAGGCTGTGGCGTGACCTACTGAACATGTGTAATATATAAAATCAAGTCATGGGGAGAATTTTCATTTATGGTCACACCTGACAAAATGCAATTATGCCCACTAACCAGAAATAGTGGTCACCAAGGCTTTAAAGAAAATTTGGATGTAATACAATTCCCCTAAAATCATGAATAGGCAGTACTAAATTTTGAAAACGAAGAGATATTTCCTGTCTTGACATCACTTGTTATGGTGACTTCTGTAGCATCCCTTTCATGATTCAAGGTGCAAATATAGTAGGATTCTGTAAACTTGGAGATAAGCATTACCTCATTTGACTTGCAACTTAAAATATCAAAAAGCAGCGAGTTCATCACTGAATATTGGAGCCCTTGTCAAGCATTCCAACTGTTTTGTCAGTTGGGATGCCATTTCCTTATCATTGTTTCACACCATTAACGCATATATGTGAATTTAAATTTAATTTCAAAATTAGTTGCTATAGAATGAACCTAGTTTAGAAGTAACATTTTCTTGTATGTACATTTCACATTTGGAGAACTTTTATTTAAACAGTTAGCCTTTTAGAATATTTTCAAATGCAAAATTTCATTTTTATCCTAGTCAAAATGCTTCAGAAAAGTGAAACTATCTAAAACCTTCAAGTCTATTGGTTTTTATTTTGATGGTCTTAATTTACTATTCCTGGGCCTTTATTTATCCATTTGTGAAATATTTACTTGACATAGCAAGGCTTTTTATTTTTGGTGTGTTAGGTGTAAATTGTTCTTTGGAAACCATCTTAACCTGCAAGTAGGCAAGACTTCCACCTTTCTAGACTAGGTAGACTTGAAATTGATCCAGTATCTTCCTAAATTCTTTTGTACTTGTGTATGTCCAGCATGAGGCAAGACCATTCGCCTGACTTGTAGAAGGCATTGAACTCTGAATGAAAGGTGATACACATTAGAAATGTATTCTATTTTGATTGGCATTTACATTTCAAGCACAAAAGACTTCTTGTTCTCTGAAAAAAGTTGATAGCTGGGAAAGGCATGTGCAAGGGATGAATGATCAGATTCACTAGGAACTTCGCCTTGGACATGATATGCTATATAGTGGATATTATGTAAAGTACAAATCCCTGTAGGTCACACAGTGAAGGACTCCTAGTCTGTGAAATTCTGCAGGGAATCAATGAACATCTGCATTACAATACATTGTTTCTTGTAGTTTCATGCACCAAGGGACCTGCAGAGGCTGGCAGAAAGCTTTGCACTTTTCAGCTGTCTCCACTGTAGTTTGGTCATAAAGGCAATATAACATCCTGGTAATTGCAAAGGACTAGGAAACAATGTCTGGTTTTGGAAGCAGAAGGGGTGAGAAACAAAAGGGACGTGTAATCGGTCCACAACTATTTTGTTCTTTGTTGTGTTTTTCTCGTTAATTCAGCTAAGATTATGGCATGCAGAATACTGCATAGCAACACTGGCTTGAACAATTGAAGGATGGATGTGTTAATATATTGAACTATATACACAGCATAGTGTTATTTATCATGCAAAGCTGTAGTCCAACAGTTGGATGCAAACACTTAGTGAGAGATGCTAGTGACTTTATTTCTTAAATTGGTAGGTTTCTGTTGGTTTCAGTGATGTATCCTGTGTTCAGCATATCATTTGATTTTCAAAATAAATTTATTTTTTAATAAATTGAAAATTGCTTTGAAAACTGCTTTATTTACTCTCTCTTAAGACTTCATAACGTAAAAGTTGGAATAACATAACTAAACCAACAAAAATGTTATCACCAGGAACCATTGTACCTCCATTTGAAAGAACCAGCTTTTGCTGAGAATAAAAAATTTAATGTGACATGTGAGTGACAAATTTATGCCAAAATTTACACAGTTCAGAATGGTTCAGAGTCAGAAAAGGAAACTGGACATTGTGGTCATGGGACTGCAATGG
The DNA here is from genome assembly GCF_000690835.1 of Fulmarus glacialis. Lineage (NCBI taxonomy): Eukaryota > Metazoa > Chordata > Aves > Procellariiformes > Procellariidae > Fulmarus > Fulmarus glacialis. The sequence continues at coordinate 12,720 of NW_009192363.1, read as the reverse complement.
AATCCTAAGGGCAAAATTCTTCTTTCAATTCTGACCTTGACTTTCTCAGTACCTGTGAGACCAGCTTAGCATACATTTGAGTTTAGGTTTTTAATTACCACACTTCATTTTTTAGGGTGCTTTACCATCACATGCTCAAAAGAAGGATATGGATTGAATAGTAGATCTTATTTTCTCTCCTTGATGTAGGCTTCAGACAAGGGTGTATGTAAATGATCTTTGTAAAGTGGAATGATGGTCATCATACAGAAATGCTTATGCAACTCTTATGCAATCACTCAGCACTTATTCACCAACATGGCAAAGTAAGCATGGTTGTCTTAATAGCATCAGACCACATTTTTGTTTAGTTACAAAATTTTTAGTTATTTAAACATGTTCTCATGTAATCAGTGAGAAACCCCAGAACCAAATATTCAGAAGGATGGCCCAGAGTTAAAATTAGTAATATACCTATGCTGATATTTGTGTAGGCAGAAGTAATAAGGATTAAAGCCTATGTTTGGAAAGCTGTAACTGCACAATGACCACTGTTCCTGTTTTTTCCTGCAGTCAGCTGATTAGCTTAGACCTTCTAAAACAGCTGTGTAGAGGACATCTGAGCTCCTGGTTTGCTTTTGTTCACCCCACCCCCCCCAAAAGATTTCAAAGCTTTCCAAATACACTTTTTAATAATCAGGGCTGATTCCAAAAACTATTTTTAATCTATAGCATATTAAATTGTGTTTGTTGAGAAGATGCTTATGTATGCCTAGTTTGCCAGTGTGGGCAACCAGTCTGCTGTATCTGTTGCATCTTTTACAATATGCTACAGAAAAAATGAATAAAATTGTCCCATTATAG
>NW_009192363.1:0-11857 GCF_000690835.1 Fulmarus glacialis | reverse complement strand
CCCTTTGCTCCCCTTTGTCTCCCTCAAGACCATTAAGCAATGTATTCAAGCTGGAAAACTTGAATAGCCATACTTGACTTCACAACATATTCTTGGGGATTACAGATAGAAAAACTTTCCAGTATTTTACATAATTTTATCTTAAGTGAGTATTGCAGGATTATGCATTGGCATATTGTTTGTTATAAAAAAAAAAATTGGCTGATATATTTCAAAGATTGAGGATAAAGCTGTAAAAATCATATTTTACTTAGCGAAAATACTCGAGGTGGGCTCGTTCAGGTCTGTGCTTCTCTGATTTTATGGCAATATAGTTGCGTTGATTTTGAAGATGCTTTGTCAGCATAAAACCACAATGATGGGTTATTGTGGATAATTTAGAAAGACAGTGCAATGTATACTATGGACATGCTGTTCCAGAGTGGTGCGTATATGCATTTTGGGCTGGGTGGTTCTTAAAGTAGACTGAATTTCAAATTACATCATTGTGTGAAAAAAAAAGTTCATTAAGTTATCTGAAGTTTGATACTTATACTGTGGTGCCAAAACCACTAATCAGTTCATAAATCTTTGGCTTGCATATATAAATAAATCCTAGTTCTCATAAAAAAATGACACTATCTGGACAGCGCTCATGATAAGCATTCACTGAGAGTTTTCTTAGGTGTAATACAGTCCTGTTTTCAAGGTTTGTGTAATGCAACATTTTAAATGCTTCATATTGTTTGTTTCGATCTGATAAAGTGTGTATAATTTTAAACTTTATTTACTTAATACTTTTACTATTGTGATTTGTACTTTATGATTTTTATTGACTTACTCCCAGAGAAAAACTCTTTTCCCCGGTTACAGAAACTGCTTAGCATTTGATATTCACTACTTTTCAAAGTATGTATTGGATCTCAATTTTTCATGGAAATTTTCTTTAAGAGCTGCTCTCTAAATATATGACTATTTCTAGCAGCAGAAAAAGAAAAAAAACTACAACAAAACAACAGATATTTTGGTGTGTTGCAGTCCGATAAGAGCTAGCATTTAGTTTAATTACTATATCCATAACATTTTAGCCATCAAATTTTCAGCCTCTTCCAAGGAAATTATTTTTCTCTCATCTTGTCCTGCCAATCCTTGTTTTAATAGTTACAACTTACTTAATTTTCTTTCCTGTATCTTCATGCCACAATGCGCGAATCATCTGGAATCGAAGAATGGTGTGATAAGGTTGTTGACAGGGATGTGAATGGGAGGCTAACACTGTAGAATTTAAAACGTTATATACGTGCCAAAGAATATCTTCTGGGGACACTGGAGAAATTGCATATTGCTATGGTACCTTCAAACATGTGATCTGACAGAGCAATGGACAACGAAGGAGCATTGGACTCTGTCCTACATGGCGCATGAAGTAAGCTTCAGGTTCCTTTAATACTTTTCTGTAGGAATACATCTGATTGATTACAGAAAACCCATTCTCCTTGAATTCTGCCTCTTGTCAATATATTCTACAATGTCATATGCATATTGACAAGCATGATGCAATAGAATAGGTGTTCTACTGATTCACTGCTCTCACATTGTTCAGTGTTCTACATACTGTGAAACTCGGTCAAGAAATTAAATAATACTCTAATAGTACTTAGAAACTGTCATCCTCCCTATTAACAAGCCTTTTACCATCTGCTTGCTTTTTAATTTTTCTCGTAAAAGAGACAAAAAATCGCTTGAATATGTAGCAAAGTATATCACATTACTTTCACCATTTCTCAGCTTCTGGGATCATTGCCTTATAAAAATGCTATGTGCATTTCCCCAAAGCTTGGACATATCATGACACTTATCTAAAGAGAAAAATGATATATTTTTAAAAGAAAAACGCTGACCTAGTTAGTGAGGCTGAAACCGTTCATTAATTAGAAGTCATAATTGCAATTACATGGTAAAATTAATTTATCACGAAAATAATCCTATCAGTTTTCCTTTTTGGAAAAATGGAACCAAATGATTTTAGCAGCCCGTATTGCTTAAGGCTGATATTACAGTGATATTGGTTTAAAGTGAAAAAGTAATCAAATTCTATTTTCAAGATCTGAAATTCTGAGACTGCATCAATGATAGTTTATATATTATATGAGATTCACTTGAGTTGCAATTTCGTAATTACATATAATATATAAAGCATATATGCACAGATAAATGCATAAAAGGAAAATAGTGTGCTGAAATTTAAAAAAAGTGAATTGAAGATAACACAGCACATAATATATAGAAAAATTAATGTAATATGGCAAGTATGCTACAGTGTATGTAGCCTCAGAATGCCTTTTCTACCCTCAGGCTATTTAGACTTCCTTGATATTCAAATCTTAATGTACATTAAATGGAATTTAAGGAGGTCCACCTTGCTGGACCTCAGGCAGACTTAGCAAGTAATGCTCCTTGGGGATACCACTTTATGTATATATTTGCAAAGATGTTATAGCCATGAAATATAGTCCTTTGATGACATCATAACTGTGAAATACGACTTTATTTTGCTCACCAGCAGTCAGAGCTTTGCTTTATCTATATTAAGCAGTCTGTATGCATAAATAAAGAATACCAAATACTGAAGCTGACTGCTGTAGCCTAACTGGCCACCTTCAGTTGGAGTACTCATCACTCCCTGTGATGCCGTATGGATGTCAGGGGACTGTTTGTAGAGTAACATGCTGTCAAATATCACCGAGTTCAACATTGTCTTCTCTCTTGAAATGTAGTAATAAGCACTGTGGATACCATTAGACAGCTATATGCCCAAATTCAGCAATTACTTCTACTAATTTAAATTTTAACAGAGGGCAGAAATTTATTATTTTATGTCAAGGTAGTCAAACTTAGTCTTTAAATTTAAGGATCTCAAAATATATCATTAAAATTTCTGGTGCTGTTGAAGTAAATAGAAAAGTACACATTGATGCCAATGGATTTAATACCTAGTCTATTAATGACTAGTTAATGTATGAATGCATGTGTTTTTTGCATAAGACTCACAAATACATGTACTTTTTAGGAGAAGGACTGTTAGCCGCAGTCACCAGGATAGTGTTCATCTGCCTGGACTTTCTTGTTAATGGGAGATAGGATTAAGTATACTTTTGAGCATTTGAAAATATCTTAAGTCTCGAAGAAAAAGACTTCATAGGACAATGTAAGAAATACATGCTTAAATCTATTTTTCCAGACTAACCTGGCATTTGAAAATCAGTAAGTCTTTTTTAAATTTTTTTTTTTTTCTCTCCAGGTAGTAAGAAAAAAAAAATCTACATTTAGAAGAACGCTTTTGGTCTTCTAGGTTCCTATGCTGCAAAGCATTTACAAACTTCTAATTTAATGCATATGAGCATGCCATTAAACAAAGAAAGAACTACTTGCATGCATTAAGTTAAGCACACATGAAGTGTTTGTAGGACTGCAGCCTTAGGTCGTAAGCTCTTCCAGGAAGAAGCTGCCTTTATCATTGTACTTTCTACATACTCCGCAAACTGTTAGCTTGCACAAATTAATAGGCATGCAAATTGAAGCAATGCTAAAGGCCCCTTTCCACTCCTCTAACAATGTAAAAGGGCCTTAAAGGTTGACTAAATCACTTCAGTAAGACCCAGAATTCTGAATACAATAAATAAGGACTTCAAATTGTAACTTCTTGAGTTTCTGTTAATTACAGAACATTGTTTCATTGATTTGCTTGATTTTCTAACTTACTTCCTATTTTGAAACTTTTTTTTTAAAATACTTACCTTAATATACAAGATGTTTTGAGTCATATATACTTTTTAAAATGAATAGTTTTTTCTTTTGAGAAGTAGGAGCTAAATCTTGAGGCTGCTGTTCATTTTCATTTCACAGTGACTTCATTGTCAGTGATGGGATAGTAAGGTCTTACATAACACGTTAGTTTTTAAAATTATAACTCATTTGGATTCTGCAATTTTAAACTTCTGCAAGTTTAAAAACCTCATCATATTTCATGGCTCTGATTACCGCTGTGAATGTCTTGTGGTGGCATAATGCACATGAGTCTTGATCTTATTTTCTTTGCTAGTAGTAAGATTTTTGCTGTAGCTGTATATATTTTTGCTGTAACTATATACAGGAATATACTAATATTACGAATTGAGAGGAGAAGATGTTAAAGTATTGCTATAGATAGAAAAAGATTGTGACATATAATGTCCAAAATATTCCTAAGGACAAATCTTTCTTACAGGAAACAGTTAGTTAGGAAAAGTTAGTATTTTTTAAATTACCTTAGTATTTTTTAAATTACCTTTTACCGTTTTTTTTTAAATAAAAAAGTGCCATAAATTTGACAGAAGGGGTATTCTGAAATACCCTGTATGAAGCATCAGTGGCTCTTAGTTTCTTCTTCTGAAAATCAGTTGAATCTACTGCCTATTGTTTTAATTATTAGCTAAGTCCAAGCAGTATTTTAGAATTATGACTGTTGCTTGATGATTTTCTCAAGCGTCAGCTGATAAACTAAACCTTATCTTAGCATTAAGGGCAATAAAAGAAAATTTACCCATTTAAAGCTCTTATTTTCTCTATTCCGAGTTTCTTAATTGTGGCCCATCCTGTTTATATTTTTCATCGACTTTATTTCTTCAATTTTTCTTTTGTTTAGACACTACCTACCTGTAGGTACCTACACTGTTCACCTTTTGCCTTCCTCATGCGATATTTGTAATAATAAAACAAGTCCATATATACTGTTTTTAATTAACATTATAGGTATGCATGGTGAGATAGAGGGCGTGAGATTATTTATCTGAATAAATTTACTTCATATGAAAACTGTAGCAACTAAGCTTGTATGTGGTTCTCTCTTGCAATCGTGGCCCAGTGGTACTTTCCTGTTGTATTTGTCATCCCCACCTTCCTGCCTGCACTTGTGTTCCCCTTCACACATGCGGACGGTCACAGCATGGTGGCTATCGAGGTGACAGTCCAGTGGTGCTTAGTGGAGCAAATGTCTTTACATTTTGGTTGCTTAACAAATGATTCACACAAAACGCTTGCAGCAAAGAGGCAGTTTCCCCAATGTACTCGTACACATGTGCTGAAGAATTGTCATTTTCCTCATCAAGTTTCGTTTCCCTAAAAAAAAAAGAAAGAAAGCTTTTTGTTCTTTCTACTCCCTTTTGATCATTCATAATTTCTGATCATCTCCTTTTATATTCCTGGTCTGATTTTCTTCATGCTCTTCATTTTTACTCTGCTTTGTATTCATTCTCTTTCTGTCACTTATTTCCTTTGATTCTGTTGAAGTCCTTTTTCCATGTGGTGTCTGTCTTTTGCACATTATAATTATAAAATATTTCCATTTCCTCTTCAAGCACTCAAAATTTATTTACCTAGCTTTCTAAGTTTGGATACAGTGTTTCCTATGGTATTTATCAAGGAGAGTATAGTGAGAAATGAGCACACTATTACTATTCTTGGCTTTGCTGTATTTTCAAAGAGCATCTGCTGGTGTTCATTTGATTTTTTTTTTTCCTCAGCTATGTATATAACACACGCATATGTATCATCAATTCAATGAAAATACCACAGAGAAAATGAATTTTATTAAACTGGGAGGAAGTTTGCAGCAAACAGTGGATTATATTGGTGTTATATAGCTATCTCATCAAAAGGTAGCAAATGCACAAGACCTTTTGCGCTTTTCAATTTGAAAGAAAATGATTTCATTAGAAAAAAAAGAACCATCACTCTGGATGTTGGAGAATGCCAGAGCCTGATGAAACCAGCTGAAGAGACAAACTGAGTGTACGGATGCAGATTAGCCTTCAGAAGATGAGGGTGTAAAAGGGATTTAATGGTAGGATGGATTATAGAAATCCTTGTAACAATGTTAAATAATTATAGTTCCAGCCGAGATCAAAGCAGTGCTGATTGAACCCCCTCAAGCTGTTAACACGGAGTATCTGGAAGGAAAAAAAAAAAAAGGAAAAAAAAAACCCCTCTGAGATTGGTCAGCCTGCGCTGACAGTGTCCTCTGATCTGTGGAAGTTCTGGCTGTATTGAAGGTACAACTTGTGGGGGAGGGAAAGATGGAGGAAAGAATTTATCAGTCCGAGTAGCCTATTTCGGTGGGGTTTTTTGTTTGTTTTTTTTTAAGGGCGGAGGAAGAGTTTGTTGTAATCAATGTTACTGGAGTTCACACACTGACTGAAATCACAGTAAACTCGTACACAGTTGGCTTCTTTCCATATTGGAAAAAGGATTAAGTTTCTTTAGCAGAACTCTGGTCAGTAACAGAAAATGATTAGAATTCTTTTTTTTTTTTCTTTCTTTTTTTCCCCCTCCCTTTTAAACTACGGTTCCTATATACATATACATACCTGCCCAGCAACAACTATCAGTAGTGATAACTGGAAGAACGCCTTTGCAGTAGCGATATTTAGCTGCAGGGAGGGAGTACAGTTGCTATGTCCATTCAACAGCATTAAACATTTATTCTCATTGCTTTGCCTTCCTGGCATTCATGCCTGGAGGATTATGCTTGTGCCTCTATTAGTAAAAAAAGAGAAGTCAAAGATAAATCTTTACGATTTGGTGGCGTAGTAACTTTGGCATAGCCAAAGCTTTTCTTTTTATACAGCTGTCTGTAAAGTGCAGCACATCTCATTTGTTCAAGGAAAATTTATAACTTTGGCTGTGTTGAGATATATTTCCAGTGATGGCGTGTTTGGTATGTTCAGTTGCAAATGGGAAGCTAGAGGGTACAATAGTCGAGTAATAAAAAGCAGGGGTGGAAATGACACCTTATGGACTGGATCTGTCTGAAGGAATGATTTCATCCAGCCCAGTATTAGTTTCCTCTCCAGCTTTGTGCTGGGACTGCATGTGAGCGAGAACGAGCATCACTGAATGGACATAAAGCGTGACAGCTGTTGGACATCTCCTCCTGGGCATAGCCACGTAGGGGAAAAGGTACTTCAATGAGGCATCATCATCCACATGGCAGGAAGATGTCGCCATCGCATAGATTTTGCCAATGAGTGGCCTGCAACTGACTTTAGACCTGTAGCTTTGGAAAGGTTAAATGATGTTTTTTAAGAAAAAGGACTACAAAATTTTAGGTTCCTGGAAATGCCAACATACATAGAATCTCTCTCTCTCTAGTTCTGTGAATACATGCAGATGGCTGTACGTTTGAACAAATAAGAGTACTTTGTTTTCTGCGTACACCCAGTATCCTAAATGCCAATCAGAGAGTATATCAAAGAACTGCTTTGTATTTCAGAGAATAATGATGCGTGACCAAACCCCAAACCTGTTATCTGATCCCTGCATAAGAAGCTGTAGTAGTATTTTCCAAATGTTAAAGGTAAAGAATGAAGACATTTAAATGGCATCATCTCCAAGGGATTTTGTGGCTATTTTCTTTAAAAGTGTGACAGTCTTTACAGGCGTCTCAAAGTGTCCGTAGATGTCCAAGTTACAGGTACAGGTTCTGTGGCTCTGTTGTCCTGGCCAAGTGCTGTCTTATGATCCTCTGGAGCATTGTCTCACCATGTGGGGTTAAATTGTGCAGAAGATGCTGTGGCTAACCTGAGCTTTCCTGTTGAAGGTGTGATCTAAGGCAAGATAGAAGATTTTGCAGTAATTGCTGAGAGATCTTGGCCAAGATCTGCAAAGTTATTTAGATATCTAACTCTATTTGATATATAGTGGTTTGTAAAGTTAAACATATCTGCAGGAGCATGGTGTAATTTTTAATCAAACAGGTATTTACACTGCTGGATAGAAAGAGATAATACCATTAAGTGAGCTTTAAGGTGGTGGTATGCTAGTTCAAAACTATCTGGCACCAATTAAGCATGGGTTTTAAAAGACAGTAATTTTAAGTGTAATCCCCAGCTTACCTGAGATTGTGGAGAGTATGGAAATCCTGGCCAGGGATCTCCCAATTTCATTTTATAAAGAGAGAATTTGAAGGAAGGAGTTGATGCTCTTTGGACATACAGATATGTTATTTTCATGGTATAATTTTGGATGTAGTGAAAACTGATGTAATAAATGCTTTGGAGAAGAAATCACTGTGCCAGCCTCTGCTAACAACAGTTGAACTGTCAGCATGAGTTTTTTTATACTGGAAAGAGGGGAGAATAGTTGCTTTTTGCAGATGGAACATAGCAAGTTCTATGAATCAGTGGCAAAACTAATTAAGACTGTGTATTTTGTCTGGTTTAATTTTGAGAGTGATAACATGCAGGGTTAGTAAGGAGAGAGGGAAAAAGCTTCTGAAACAGTGCTTTTAAGGACAATAGCTGGAGACAGGAGGGGAGAAGAAAGGAAACCATAAGGAAGGTTTCTTAACTTGAGGAAGAGTTTCATGGTCAAAAGGAATGTGGGCTTCAGAGAATGTGCAGAATCCTTATTTTTTCTTTTTTCCCCACTGTCTAGGGTTCTGCAGGTCCTATCAAAAATGAATAATAAAACTGGGAATCAACAGGAAGTCTAAGTTACTCCATCATCAGTCTCTTCTGCCTGACATAGTCATTCTGTATGATTCTCTCTCTTTTTCTTTCCTGTTTCCGGTTACCAACAAAGAATTAAAAAACCACATTTTTTCCTCTCCCCCACCACCCTTCCCTGTTGTTTCTAAACCTTCCTGAAATTGCAGAGGAAGAGTTAATAATGGAACTAGCTCTAGTGCATGTTACCTACCTATTCTTACTTCTTCTTCACACTTAAAACCCCTTCACAGAGGATTTTAGAATGGGAAAATGCTAAATCAGCTCTTTGCCTGTCCTTGGCTTCCAAGCTTTTTTTGTCATTGTGCTATGGAAAAAAGGATCAGACTCCAAACCTTTAAGCAGTAGCTGCATTTGGAAATAATCTAAAGTAAAGAGATGTCTTTGTGCACTAAGCAACATCATTCTTCCCCTTTGTGTTCCGAAATGACAAATTATTGCCCCTTGACAGTGAATTTGAAATCAGATAGCTGAGACTCACTGGATGATTTTTATCTCCAGAGTCCATGTAAATTTGTTGTATGCTGTGTGTTGTGCATACTGTTTGTAATAGGATGGTACAAGCTCAGAGATACGTCCAGCTGTATGTGGATGACTTGAAGATCTGGCATTTTATATGTTACCAGAGGGGAAAAGAGCCTAATTAGACTTACAAATTTCCTAGTTACTTCCAATTGACATTACTATTTTAAACCTAAATTGTTCTCCTTTTTAACATAACTTTCTGCATTTTTATTTAAATTGTGTTTACAGTATGAATGTTTCTAGCTGTAAGTTAAAATATATATGATAAAGAGGGCAACCTTCCCCCTCTTTAGTGTCCTCCTCCTCCAGCCAGTCTTTGTACTTCCAGTTATGAATACAGTATAAAGGTTCCAGTTGCCGCTCACTGGCTGTGAATACACTGGAAAAGGAACTGTTGGTGTTGCTGTCCCTTTTGTCATTTTCCTCCTCTTTATTCATCTTTTATTAAGACGTGTATAAAGAGGAAACAACATTTTAGGCCTTGGTTAAATAAGTGTATTGAGATAGTTATGGCTGGTGTGTCTCATCCATTGAACTTAGAGATAAACACATGTAATATTTTTTGGATTTGATACTTTCTAAGTGTGAGGTTTATCACACATTAAAAAAAGCAGAAAGGAAAGCAGTTGCTTAGAAATTTCAGCTTTCTGGATGGTTTAGTTTGTTTCTGAAATTTTGCTAGGAAAAAATCTATCTGTTTTCTGAAGAATTGGTTTCCTTTTAAATTGATATTACATAATTTTGATGACATCTGAAATCTTCATTTGAATCTCTTGCATTGTGCAGTGTCCCACACCATATAGTAGTTTATATATGGCTATAAACTAGCAAATCTCTCTCATGTCCAGATTTAAAAATTTTCTGTTATCTCATAAATTATAATCAAAATTGCACAAAATTGATTGGAATACAAGCCAAAATGTACTTTCCAGTCTCAAAAATAGGATTTAAAGTTATTATTTGAAGATGGGGTTTCAGCCACTGGCCTTCCTTTGAAGACTTTTTTTTTTAAACTGATATTTTTTTACGTTTCTAAGACAGGCACCAATCTAAACCTTTCAGTGCACAAATACTAGAATATACTTTCACAAATTCCCCTGAATAGTTTACTGAGTGCTAACTGTAGTCATTTCAGATGCTCAGTTGTTAAAACTTTTCACATGCACATGTGGGTATTTGCACATTGAAAGGACAGAGCATGCATCAATCTTTATTGTTTTTCACATGTACCAGAAGAGGACAAATTGAAAGATGTAACCTCATGTGATTTTTCATACCTGTTTCCAGTAATATGTTAACAACACTTGAAATATCTATCTTGTGTATGTATCATAAAATATATTCACAACCAACCACTTATTCTTTCTATCATATAATTTTAAAACATTCTTTTTAGGTCACCTGTTAGATTTATGACTTCTCAGTAAGTAAACTAGGACAGATGCTCAGTCAAAAAAAAAAAAAACAAACAAAGGCACATCTGAAGACTTAGTCCTTAAGCCTGTTATGTAGTTTTCAGTGGCTGTAATGTGGTATCCTGACAACCATGAAATCCTACTGTACTTAGCACAGATATAGTTAATTTCATCTTCATAATGCTGTACTTTATTAATAATCAATGTATATAGACTCAGTTTTAACATGGAAACAAATCACCAAACCTCCTTTTTTTCTGTACCAAATTCCCATGTTTGAAAAGCAGGTGTAGAGAATATGTGGTTTATTTCTTATAATTTCAAAGCCAAACCTAGCTATATCTCAGATATTTCTCTTCAGTAAAGTCCCGCACCCATGTGGAACACTGCCCCCTCCCCACCCCAGTCTTCACCTTGAGTTTAATGAGGCTTTTAAGTTCAAGTCTTGGTCTCCTGAAATTTTAGATTATAATTGAGCTAGTCTAACTCATGTAATAATATGGTTTGCTCTGCAGTATGGCTGCAAGCTAACTTCACTCAAATAACTAGTCTCCAAATACTTGCCCAGACACTGAGCTAGGGAGGAATTTGTGGGGGCTCATTTACAGCCATGCACAAAACACTGGGACATTTCACTGCCGCCTGCAAACGAGAGTTGTGGTGCCGTTGGCTCATCAGGGAATTTAGGCCCTGACTTAGGATTTCAGTTACACTTAAATAAAATGTATTTCATGTAGTCTAAAGCTGTGATAACTTGGACATAGATAACTAAAGGTGGTAGTTAAGACAAATCCTATAGGTGCCCCTTTTCTCCTGGCAGACTCTTCACCGTAGCCCTCTTCATAAGTGAAAGGGGAAGATTAAAGGGGAAGCAGTTGTGGTGTAGGTTCTTCAGGAGGAAGCTATCAAGCTGTTTATTATTGCCACTAGAAATAGCATCTTCCAAGCATTGGAAAGAGGATTTGGAGATTGGGATGCTATGTAAAACAGCAAACTCTCCTGAGGTACCAAAGCAAGGTCTAAGGGACTACTGGAAGCAACTTCCTGGTCTTCTGACACTGGTGAACTAGAAGGCTCTTCATGGTGGATATCTGTCTTAGCTTTTCTTGTTCTTCTGAATCTACTTTGCCACTGCTGCATCTTACAAAAGAGGCTGCAGACTAGAATGTGGTGGAGTGGGATTTACAGAGAACAAAGTGTCTAAATTGAGTGCAGGCTCTAGAGGTATAACGGGAAGGATTTGGCCCTAACTGGCACATGCAGTATTCAGAACTGTGTGCAATAATTGCAGCGTGCAGCCTGCAATTACACTTTCTGTGTCTCTCCTTTGGACACATCTTCTAAATCATCACTAGACCACCTCAGCAGTCTTAACTACCTAGTTTTTAAATTTGC
>NW_009192362.1:3527-3834 GCF_000690835.1 Fulmarus glacialis | reverse complement strand
TCATGGCCTTCTGAAATCAGCTGGGAGGAGGAGGAGGAGGAGGAAGGATGCTCGAGGGACCCCCCATCTCCAGGCAGACGCTCTGCTTGACTGGAGAGAGAGAAGGAGCCAGGGGGAGGATTTTTCCCCATAATTTGTGGGGTCAGTCATACCAGGCGGGTTGCGCAGGAGAGAACGGACGTTTTTCCATTTTCCCCACATCCGGATGATGGAAAAGAAAGGAAAAGTGGGTGGCAGGAAGGAATGGAAAAATAAACAAAAGGAAGCGCGCGGGCTGGCTCGGGCTGGCAGTGCCCGGGCCGGGACA
>NW_009192362.1:1851-3469 GCF_000690835.1 Fulmarus glacialis | reverse complement strand
GGCTCTGCGAGACGAGGGCTGAGTTTGCCGAGCTGCTGCCGTGTTTCCGCTGGCAGGGCAGGGGCACTTCTAAGCACAACACCTCTTCCAGGCCTTTCCATCCCAAAAATACACTATTGTCGCCGCTCACTGAGGGGAGCCGGCCAGCGAGGAGCCCCCGGGGCTCCATCTGAGTACCAAATGCATCATCTTATTTCCAAGCTCTTTTCAGCACCGATCGGAGCTGCTGCTTTCTGTAGGGGTGGACAGGGAGCAAGGCAGCATCTCACAAGCCCCTCACGGCTCTGATCTGCCTTTCCCCGGGGCCGACAGCAGCTGGATTCACGCAAGCTCCAGGGCAGCGGTTTGCAATCCTGTCCCCCTTCCCCAACCAAAGCCATCCAGACACTTTTCCTGGCAGAAGAAGGGAGAGCCAACACCCCGCAGACCACCCCAAACACAGCCAAGCTGCCCTGAAGACTTTGCTTTTGCTTTTTCCTCCCTTCAAGCCACAGCCCCTGCTGCAGTCACGCACCTCTGAGCTGGATCCGGAGGCAGAGCAGAGCGCCAGCTCCTCCGGTGCCTTCCCGCAAGCCTGGCACCGCTGTATTTTCCTGCTCTTTTACTTGTTTCTCTGCTCGGGTTCTCCCCCAGTTTGCAGGTGCCAGGGCTGTGCCCAGTCCTGCTCCGCTCCTCGGGCAGTGATGCTGCCTGCAAGAGCCGACCTGGCAAAACCTTCTGCCTCTCTCCTGCCCTGACCCCTGCCTCCCCACTAAGGACCAGCACCTTTCCTTTCTCCTCCTTTAAGACCATAAAGTACCATGAAAGATGCCCCTCTTATTATAAATTACCACCGTTACTGCAGTTCACTAATTATCTCTTCCTCTGTGGCTATGAACCCAGTCCCTATAACCAGCCAAGCAATTCAACTTGCAAGTTTTGGGTACCGCAACCTCACGGATGGTTTCCAGCATCACTCAGAAACAAGCAAAAAGACGTGAATTTGTCACCCATGCACGCGGCGATGGGGTGAGCAGAGGGGCCGGTGGGTGCGCACCTGCGAGGGGGTGGCAGTCCCCGTGCTGGTTGCAGGCGCAGGGCACGCAGCTGATGAAGGAGCCGCCGAAGGGGATCTCCCGCTTGAAGCCGGGTGCGCAGGACTGGCAGAACTGCCCGGTGTAGCCCGGGGGACACGTGCACTCCTCCACCCAGCCCGCCCGTGCTCCCGGCCCGGGGCGAGCGGACGTGAGCTGGACCTTGCTCAGGGACAGCCTGCCTGCGAGAGGGGAGAGCAGCGTGAGAATGGGATGGCACGTCCCCTGGCCCTGCTTTCTCCATCCTGCCTGGAAATGCTCCAGACAAGTGTAGGAGACCCCAAAATACCTTCTGGAGAACCCAGGGGTGTTCACAGCCAGCCCCTGCCCCATCACACCCCCTGCAATGCCTCTCATCCCTGACAGCCTGATGCTGCTTCGATGTCCCCAGCCCCATCCCAGCTTGGTCCCCATGGGGACATTGCATGGAGCCACCCACCTTGCATGGGGCCACTGCTCACACGGAGACGGAGGGCTGTCAGGTTGGAGAGCAGGCGCTGGAAGCTGAAGGCTGACAGCAAAGGCTCCGCACCCTCCTCTGCCTC
>NW_009192362.1:1042-1817 GCF_000690835.1 Fulmarus glacialis | reverse complement strand
GGGCCAGCCTGACAGCCACGTGCTGCAGGACAGCTCAGCTCCCCAACTGGGACCCGGGCACAGCGCTGGGGGCACAGTTAAATCCCCGAGGGCGGCAGGGAGCAGGACTGAACCCCACAGCACAGGGCAGCGCAGGCAAGATCAGACATTCTGTGTCCCAAACCCAGCCGAGGTTCCCCAAAGCACCGCGACGGGTACCTGAAGGTGACAGCCTGCTTTCCGTGCTGGGGCTGGCTCTCACTGCTGGACATGGTGATCTCCATCCCCTCGCCCTCCAGCACCAGCTGGACCCGGAGCAGGGGCAGTCCTGTCTCCATCCCCATCCCGTTCACCTCTGCTCCCAGAAGCAGGGACAGGAGTTGCCCGTAACTGAGACGCTGGTTCTGCAGAAATTTCTCTGCAAGGAGAAAGAGAAGGAAAGTCTGTAGGACATGGATGCACCAACTCTGCTGGGGATCTCAGCACGGTCCTGTTCCCACCAGCATCACCAGGGGCCATGGTCACCCTCTTAGAGCAGGGCCACCTCCCACCTGCCCTCTTAGGGTCCCCGTCCACCGCTCCAATCCCCCCCACTGCCTCGTGTTATTGAAACACGCTCAGCTCTGGGATGGAGCCCAGCGCCTCATGCACCGGCATAGCAGTGGGATGTCCCACGAGAGCACCGGAGGGTCCCCATGGCAGAGCAGGACCCCAGGGACCCAGCATGCATGATACCTGGTGCAAGAAAATCCACCAGCTCCTCTCCATCCCACTCGGTGACAATCTCCCCGTCAGC
>NW_009192362.1:428-940 GCF_000690835.1 Fulmarus glacialis | reverse complement strand
GCAGCGGGTCCCCGCCAGCCCAGCACCAGCAGGGTGCTGCTTTCGGGGGCTCTGTCCCTCCTCCCGAGACTCTCCAGGGTCTTGTAAGGGGCCAGCGCTTTGTAACACCCTGCTCCGCTCAGGCTCTGCGCTCTCACGCGCCGGATAGTGGCCTAGCCACCCCCCCCCAGCTGTTTATTTTCTTAGATTTGAAGGAAATTACTATCTTTAAACTTTTGCCCCCCTGCCTGTGTTGTGGTTCCAACGTTACTGTGGGCTGGAGAGTGCAGGAAGCCCAGGGAGAGACGGGGTTTAATTGCATTAAGTTGGTTTCCTTCGGAAATCAGTTAAACCCCCCCCATTCCCCAGGGTTAGTTATTTCTTCCAGCCCTGGGCACCCGCAGGATGAACACTTGGATTTCTCTCCCCGGCTATCGAGTGGGCTGCGCTCGATTATCAAATCATCCCGAATTTGGAACCTTTCACCCAGCACAGGACACTTCCAGCTGCTCCAGCTCAGCTGCAGACTGGGG
>NW_009192362.1:0-305 GCF_000690835.1 Fulmarus glacialis | reverse complement strand
CCCAATCTGGCCGCATGAAGGGTGGAAAAAAGACACGGTTTAAAGCCTGGCTCCGTTTCAAGGCCGTGGAAGACATTACAGCAGCACAGCAATTGGCAGCGGGGTTTAAAGGCAATCAGGATAAACCCGCGCCTGGCGTGTTCGTCTCCATCTGCTCGCTGGCGTGTGCACCCTGCGGGGCTACAGGCAAGGCAGAGAGCCGGGTTGCCCACGATGGGTGCCCATACCCTGCCGGGGTGCAGGCGGGGGTCCCAGTGAGCCGGGGCTGCAGCGGGGGCTGCGGTGGGCCCGCAGCCGGGGCTGCA
>NW_009192361.1:0-3312 GCF_000690835.1 Fulmarus glacialis | reverse complement strand
GCAGGGAATGATGCAGGGCTCCTGGAGGAATCAGACAGGCATCCCCTGGCCCTCTGCCCAATTTGCACAAGCTGCAGGCTGCCGTAGGCTCTGACATTATAGAAAGATGTAGGGTACAGAGTCGAAGTCACGCAACCTTTTCTTTCCTCCCTTTGCACTGCAGCTGTGCTGTCAGCACCTACGGCAGAGCCCTCCCGCTGCTCACCCCTCCGCAGGGCATCCCTGCCCACCCCGCCTGGCAGGGCAGACCCCGGCAGAGTTGGTTCTGGTGGCACAGGAGAGCTGGAACAGCCCGGACCTGCGGCACATGTGCCAGCACCACCAGCCAGCTGCTTCCCAGTGCAGAAACCAGTGCTCAGGAATGTTAGTGGCACATCTTCAAAGCTGTCTCATCACCCATTCCCAAGGCCTTCTGGAGACAAGGGTGTCCAGGAGCAGCATGTTATCGTCAGAATGCTCTGGGCAGATTTCTGGCCACCCTTCTCCCTGGGAACCTTGTTCCTGGCTGGATGTGTGCCCGTCCCGTGGTGGGGCAGACCCGCTGGGCACGGGGAGCGGGTACCTGGCCCCTGCCTGCGTGAGCTCTGCCTGGGAACCATCACCTCGTGCTTGAGATTGGATTACAACATCAATGGTGTGCATCAGTCAGCCTCCGTTTTTAACTTCCTTGCAGGATGAATTTCACAACCCCTACGTTAGTTTGTGTTTCAGCTGTTGCTGTAGATACTGTAGCTTCTGTCTGTGCATGTTTTCTTGTTTTTCTCAGCTTTCTATGGTCTTACAGACGTAAAAACTGAAGGAGCACATAAGTTCAGGGTTTCCAAAGGAAACTGTGGTCTGAGACATGCAAAGAAATGTCAGTGGTAGAGAGTTATACTTGTGGTTAGTAACTGTTTATTTGTTTTGCTAAGTAGAAGCAGGTGTTACAGAAGAGTCAGGGTATTTGGGGAAAGAGGCAGAAGGGTTGCGTTGCTCACACGGGTTGGGGGTTGAAAAACCTTCTAGCCAGTATTAACCATATTGTTTTTAAATACAAGAAGCAGAATGCAGTGGAGAGAGAGACTTATTTTGCTTTAGTCTTTCAACATTAAGATTAAAACTTTCAACTTTCTTATTTCATTTTCATTTAATGTGTTACATCTTGAAGACCTTACTATCAAGGAATGCATGAAGACGATAGCGAAACAGTGGCTGGAACCCAAATGTGTTCAGCAAAACCCCTACAAGTGTTCAACGAGAGCTGCAAGCGGTTATTAAAATGCCTTGGTGTGCTGCAGGACTAAAGCATAAAAGCAGAGTGTATAGTATATGCAGAAAAGCTCATTTATTTAGAGGGTTACTTTCTGTCATTTACTAAGGACTATTTTAAAATTTACTGTCTGACAAGAAACTACCAGTGCACTAAAAATTCTTCACTGAAAAGCTAATGTTTGTATCATCTCTTGGCTGACACTGGTTGCTAACGTGACGCTACAGTATTTGGTCTCTGCTGATGCCATGTGCATCCAGGAATGTTTGCCTTCATCACTCCTGAACGCTTCTTTGCTAAACAGGGTCTGGGGTGTGCAGCATCCCACACAGCTGCAGGCAACGTGCGGTTTAATTCTTTGTATTTTATAAGACTAATAATAAAATCACAGGCATGAGAGTCCCTATGTAGAAGTAAAAGGGTGTTTGCAGGTGAAAGGGGCAGCTATGAATGAACGGCGGGGGGTTGGGGTACTGGCACTAGTCAGCACGCAATGTGTGCTGTCCGAAAGAGAGTCTCCAAGTACCAGGATCTGCGTGGGCTGCGAGGAGGGAAGCAAAGTCTGGTTGCATTTAATTTGCATGAAGATCAAGAGAAGATGCCTTGAACTTTAATCCAGGTTATTTACATAGTTTCTCTTTTTTTTTTTTTTAACTCAGGTTCCCAGATCGAATTGGCGCTTTGTGCAAGAGGTTTAATTTCCTGTGTCAGGATGTTATTTTTAATTACTGTGACCAGGATTTGGTTAGGCTTCCGTTTTTCTTTACATCAGCCAGGTAGGATGCTTCCTTCTCTGTGCTGGTAAATTGACTCCCTCGTACCAGGGCCCCAAATCAGGCTGAGAGGGGAGAGTTCCCACCGTGCACAATTTTCGGGATTAATTTTTGCTCTCTGGTTCACTAATCTACTTTTGTGCTCCCTTCCTGGTCTTACACACTGTGAGCAATTAATTTCTCCAAAGTGTGTGAATGATCTGCTGTTCTGACAGTGAAAAAGTACACACCAGAGTGCATCTCTATATATTTAAAAAAATGCTCTTTTGAAATACAGTCACTTATACATTCTGATATTTGTTGCTGTTGTTTCCTTGCTTAGTAAAATTTAATTTGACACAAATAGATAGTTTATGTCCAGTTATCACTTTACACACCATTTGTTGACCAGCTTGGCCCCCTCTGCTGCGCTGAAGGTGCTTTTTACCAAGGAGGAATCCAACACGTAGGTCAGGCTACAAGATCTAGTGCTTGAAGACGAACCCTGAGGTTGAAATTCTTGTCTCATTCAAAGCTGTGCAAAAGAGATTGAATAAAAAGCTTTGAGATTTGAAGATACGAGGGTAGATCTAGGAAGAAGAGGGGTTGTCTCAATGAAAACATTTTATGAACTAAAGCTTGAAGGTGGTTTTGTATTTAAATATTTGGGTAATCTATTTGCATCAGGATTTGCTCTAACTGCTGTTGAGGGAGTGGGTTTCCACCTTGTCTTTTCTGAGTGCTCTTGATTGGGGTATTGGAAGAAGCTGTGAAGGGCTCTGACTCCTCACCAGGGGAGGCAGGAGGAGAACAGCCCGCAAAAGGGAGACAGAAAAACTGCCTTTATGCCTGCAGACTCCTTTCCAGGTACAGTTTATTTAATGTATTTTTCTTCTGGCAGAGCATGGCGAATTGCATGAGTTACCGAAGGAGGGGAAGTCTTGCAAGGCCAGCAGCGTTTCTGTGCCGGCAAGGGTGGACACGAGTGTTGCTGAGGGTGCGGTTCGGGGTTTTGGGCAGAGACGGAACCCCTCGCTGGATTATCTGCAGCCGCTGACTGAGCAGAAAAGGGCCGTGTTTTGCGAGGGAGTGACTGCGTGTCTGTCATGCAAGGGCTTGCTGGAGGTTGGGGAGCGGATTCCTCCAGTGGTACCGAGCAGATGGGGGTGGGATGTGCCCCCTCTCCTGCCCGCTCTCGCCCATGGGGGATCGCCGGGGGGCCCTTTGCTGCGGGGCGGTGGCGTGGCCACCTCGCCTGGACTCCCCAGCCCGCGCTCCTCCCCTCGGCGTGGACGGGGACGGGGAGGAGCG
>NW_009192360.1:23294-38595 GCF_000690835.1 Fulmarus glacialis | reverse complement strand
AGCGGCGTGGGTTGTGTGCGGTGATGCTGAGCACTGATGCTGAGCGCTTGCCGCGGGAGAAAACCGCTGCGGGACGAGCTGCGGTCGCCTGGCCGGTGTGCCGGGGGGGAGGTCGCCTCTCCAAAGTTTGGTGTGTGGGGAGCTAAGCGTTCCTCTCCTCCTCAGATTACTCTGCCTTTCCCTCTCTAATTTCTTCCTACAAATGGATCAACACGTGCTTTCCTTTCTCCGGGCCGAGAGTGATGTTTAACGGGACTGAAACTTCGATGTCGGCGAGCTCGGTACAAAACTCGCCAGGTTCGGGGTCTGACGGGGGGCTGCAGCGCAGGGGAGCCGTGGACGTGGTTGAGCATCACTGCAGAGATGCTCTCCAGCCCGTCCGGGGCTGTTGCACACGCTTCCCGCCGTGCCCTGCCACGGTTTTCACGCCTGGCACGTGCGAGATCACGAGGCAGCTCGCGGTGGCGGGGCTTTGCCAGCCGCCCTGTGCCCCCCGGGGGGGTCTCCAGGGCCGAACGCAGCGAGGGACGACTAGCTCCTTGCTGTGGAAAGTGCCCTGGCAGCAGAGTTGTCCTAGAAAGCCTGTGTGTCTTGTTTCTCCATTCAGCAACATCAGGTTGTTCGAATCATACGGTACGTGAAGATTTCACGGATAAATGTACACAAAGATTTCCTGAATAAGGGTTTTCTCCTCAATAATTTTAAGATTTAATTTACTTGACAAGGGAAGTGAGTTTGCAACAGCACAGTACCTGTCGCTGGGTAGTGCCGCCGCCTCTGTATGTGCCGTGCGGTCTCCGCGGGTGCTGGGGTACCTTGGCAGCGCACCCCCTCCTTAGGAAATCCTCTGGAGTAAAAAGTAAGCGTAATTTGTTATGAAATAGGCTGATAGACCAAACTTCAGTTTGCGATTAAAACCAGATGTGCATATTTTCCTTTTGAATCCTCAAACAGTAATAAAAGACTATTTTGACAGATTAAAAACTACTTGCAAATTGCAGAGGTAGCAGTGTCTTGCAATAATGCTGTAAAAACACGGAGGGCTGTGAGCATCTCTGCCCGTCTGTCACCGATATCGGGTATCTCCGAGCACAGGAGGCTGCTGCTGCATTCCCTCCGATTGCAAGGCACAGATTCCCTCGGCCCGCCTCTGATGCGGGCAGAAATATTTACCAGGGCTTGGCTGAGGGCTGGAAATAGAAATAAAGAAACCCCAAAACAATGTAGATAATGTTTCTAGAGAAAATATTTGGGGTGGGTCATGAAAAAGATTCATTAGAGTGATAGTAAAAAACCTGAATTTCAGAGCGGTTTGCTCTGTCCTTACCTGTTGTGGCTCATTGTAGGTTTGAAGAGAGCTGCTGATCTATTTCTTCATTTTTAAAAGTCCTCCAGAGCTTGAGGATGCTTGTGGTGGTAGGTGTGTTAGACCCAGCTCTGGCTGGGCTCAGGGGTGCAGGATTAGGGCTGTTCACCCCATACCGAAGGCTCTTCTCTTAGAGCAGGACACAGCCTCCTCGCTTTCAAAAGTGGGGGGGGGAAACCCAACTAGAAAAACCCAACCAAACAACCTGCTGTGGAATTGTTTCCTTCTCTCCACTTCAAAGGAAAGGATGTCCCGCCGAGCACGGCCCCGTGGAGCACAGCCACGCGTGCCGGTGGTTTTGCAGCTGAATCCCTGGATCCAGACTTTCTCGCTTCCAGGTTAAACCCAGAGGAGGGAGGGAAACTTTTGCGACTTCCAGCTCTGCACGGGGCCAAGGTCTCCAAGAACCGCTGCAGTTATAGAAAGCAGATGGCCTTCGGAGGAAGATCAGTAAGAGCTCAGGCTGTCGAGTGCAAAACTTTGAATGTAAAATCAGGGCAAATTAATTCAGTAGATAATTGGTTTCTGTGAGTGAGATCCAAATTTTTACATAAGGAAATCAAGTAGACTGTGGGACAGAGCCAGCACCAATATAGGCTAATTTTCATGTATAGATACCTGCATAAATAAATATACTTTCTGCTGAAACACCCGTATTTCTGTGCAGAACAGGCATGATGGACCACGTCCTCAAGGGGAGTGGAGGGAAACAAGGTTTCTCCAATTTGTCCATTTTATTATTACTGGTTGACTTCTGATTTCTCGAATGACAGCCACGTGCTTTGAGGCTGTTCTTCCTTTTTCTTTCTTTCTTGTAATGTTGTATAGAGTTTCTTTTCTTGATCTTCATCGGGATGGAGGTAGTTTGTGGTTTCCTTGTAAAATCTCAGGTAGAAAAGAGGACACCCCAGGTCAAAAGGGCTGACTTTGGTTTTGTTCTCTTCCCCCTCCCATATTATATGGTTTGTAGAATGATTTTGCTGGGAAATAGTCCTCATGAACATTAATCGGTGGCAGAGCAGACTTTGGACCAACGGGCTGGGGCAGGGCGAGGTGCCAGAGATGCTCACAGCTCTTCGGAGAGCTCAGCCCGCAGGCGTCGGGTCTCCTTCCCATGTCCCAGGGGAGGGAGGGGGGGAAGAAGAGCCGTTGCATCAGGTCTGCCCTCACCAAAACAAGGGTTGAAATAGTTGAAAATACCTTCAGAAAGACAAGCCCATGTTTTATTCCCATGGCCGTGGGGGACCAGGCCAGCAGAGGAGCCAGGGAGATTGCTCCTCTGTAGCTCTTCAAGCAAGCTGTCTTCATGGCTGGCTTTTTTTTGCTCCTTTCTCTCCCAAAACAGGGAGGAGGAAGAAGAGGAAGCAAGTCTGCTGACTCAGGGAAACAGAAGAAAAAAAAAAAAAGGAGGTCTAACGGGTAGCAGAGGGCTGTGACTATCGGTGGTCTCTCGTGCCTGGTCCGATGTGGTGGTGGAGCGAGGCGGTGATAGCCATTTCTTGGCAGCCTCCCCGGCACGCCGCGATTCACGTTGCAGGGGTCCCTGCGGGGCCGTGCAAAAATATCACCAAAACAACAGCTCCTCCAGCGCGTCTGCTCCCCGGAGAGCTAAATATAAACTAATCGGGTGAAGAGAAGGGAATTTTCCACCACGCTACTCATCTGCGCCTGCGAGCCTGCTGGGTCATTAAGCCTGACGGGCTGCTCCCCACCCCGAGGAGTCCTCCCTGCCCGAGCCCGCTCCCCACCGACCACGGCACGGCACAAGTGCCACCGCTCTCTTTAGAGATGAGACCTTCCATAAATTCCTCAAAAGCGGCTGGGGGAGCGTTAGAGATGAGACCTTCCATAAATTCCTCAAAAGCGGCTGGGGCAGCAGCAGACCTGAGCGCTGGAGCCCTGGTTCTGCACTCGAGTGTCCCTATGAACAGTGGCCGTGTTATAACGATGAAAAAGGACTTTTCCAAGGTCACACTATGTGTCCGCAGTCGCGGCCCGGCTGCCCGCGACCCAGCTATTTGCTTAGAGCAGCAATGCATAACGTGGCTTTGGTACAGTGAACCAGAGAGCAGATCCTCGGGCTGTTTTGTTTTTCCAAACTTTTACAAGTTGGCTGCCTTTAGAGAGAGAAAAATTCCCAGGCAAGAGCTTATTCCTGAAACTCTGCCAAGCTGGTGCGAGCTCTGATAGTACAGGCTGTGGATGTGTGAGCCCTTAGTCATCAACAGGTGAAGTGGGTATTGAAAATTAAAGTGTCATCAGGCAATTAATTTACGCCTGGAATTTCTCCTGGCTTCAGGTGGTTGATCCATGAGTTATGAAGCCTATGATGTTTGATATGTTAGATGTAAGATATCACATCTTATACATCTAACATGCTGTGGAAGATAAATACGATTTGATATGTTAGAAGTTTCTGTTGAAATGCGTGGAAGGAGGAAACTGCGTTAGACTGACCCGGAGGAGCACCGCAGCGTGAAGCACGGCTGCTCCCGGCACCGCAGGCTGTGGGTCCCTGCACAGGCGGGTGGGGGGTACCCAGGCGAGTTTGGCTCCGTAATCGCCGTATTTGAGTAATATTTTAAGAACTGGTTGAGTGAATGCAAAAAATCTGTTTTGGTGCATTGAGTTTCTATACCTCCCCTCTAAAAAAAAATGCCCAAGGGAGACTTGGTCATGGGTTTTGCTTTTAGATGATTAAATATAGCAGCATCATTGGTGTCACTCCTCTGTAGTCCATTTGAAGCATCCCTTGGGCTATATCATTCCCTGTATTCATGGATCCTGGCCATAGCTTTTGCTTTCAGCAGCCAAAGTTCAGGGCTTGCGCTGTGCGGTAGGTATGGGACCGTAGTGAAAGAAGAGTTTTACTTTGTGGCCGTTTTGTGCTTATATATCGTTACGTCTCCTAGGATTTGTAAAATATGAAATCTGGCAAACTTTGATCCGGCAGCTGGAAAACCTGCTCTCCCTCTCTCTGCTCAAAACCAGAGCTCAAAAGAAAGGACTAAAAAGCCTTTTGATGGCAGAGGAGGAGCAGGGCTCGGGGGTGGTGGTGCAGAACGATGCTGCTGTCAAGGTGCTCCAGCATCTTGCTTTGGTCTCAGCAACCGGTCTGGACTGGGGGGGTTAAGAGACGCACCCCTCATCCCGCTCCTAAATCCGGGGTCTCCTCAGGGACGAGTTAAATCACGTTATGCACTTACTTGCATTTAAGAAATTTCTTTTTTATCCTTTTCCCTATGATGACTCTTGCAGTGACCCGAGACAAGCCTTTGTGCTCCTCTGCCTCAGTTGCCCCAGTTGTACAGCCGCCGTCATCGCTGTTCTGCACCGCTGGGAAATGTTAGGGAAGGAAAATGGCATTAATGAAGACGACTAGTCTTGGCTCTGGTTAGGAGAGCCTAGCAGCGCAGTTAGGCCAGGTGGCGGTAGCAATTTCTCGTTTTAAGTGATGTGGGAAGGTCGCAATAACTGTGAGTTTTGTATCTGTGTGCTTACCTTAACGTTGCTGAAAATAGCCTACTGGTGTGCTGGGTAGTAGTTGTCGATGCTATAAAACTACTTCAGGTATATTTATTATTAACCCCGTTATCACATCTTTTTTTGTCCCAGCCATTACAAATGAATATTGTGTAATATTTGTGAAAGGACAAGTTTTAATACTACTAAATAGATGCCAAAAGCTACAATTGTGTGCCAAAGCTGAAGATGCGTTACAATTATGAAGATACAGAAAGCATTAAAATATCCACATTTGTGTAGCGTCTCTCTTAATTCAGAAAAAGATTATCTCTTTATTGGACCATCAGTTGTGTTATAATTGAAATACAATGCGATGGATGGTACTTCTTGGAGCGAAAGCATCGTGGTTAATGAAGATTTACAGTTACTGATAGCTTCATTTAGAAACCATCACCCACATTTTCGGTTGCGCATGGTTTATGTTGTTGGTAGAAGATTACTTTTCCCAGGGAGGTTTCGGGTGAATTGTTAAGTATTTTAAACTTCATTTAAAAAAATCCAACTCTCCAGTGTGATGGATCGCGCTGTTGATGCCCTCCCCGTGCCTGTCTCTTGTGTACCCCCATGATATACCGTGAAGGTGGCAGGTTAAGAAAGAGCCGTGTTAGAGCTGAAACAAGAGCCTGGTCAGGCTGGGGGGGGGCTGGTTTGTCAGCCCTCCCTCCCAGTCCTTGCACAAACCACCCTGGGGACCGTGCTGGGACGTGGGGGCTGCTGGGCACGGGGGTGCAGCAGCTCGCTCGAGGCGTAGGGCAGCGAGCCAGGAGAGCCGCGCTCCTGGAGACTGCTCTGTGTATCTCCAGTTTTAGTAATTTTCCGAATTAATTCTTGCTGGAGCACATCTTTTAGAAAAGCCATCCAGTGCAGAGATAAAAACGGAGCGAGGACTGAGAACCTACTGCAGTCATTTATTACGCCATTAATTTATTGCAATGATTATTGTCTATGCGGTTCAGGAAAAAAATTGCACTTTGCTCTTACTCTGAACCTGCATAGTGTCAACGTTCTGCAGCACTGGGTGCTGTGACGCTGCTGGTCTGCTCCCTCTGAAGGACCTGCTCGGCATCTCCTTCCCTCTCTGAAGGTGACCAGGTTGTTCCTGAGCAGTTTCCACTCCACGTCCCCCCAGCCTTGCCCTGTACCCATGTCTTCAAGTCCCTCAGTTACTCCTGGGGTGTTCTCCAGACCTTAACCAGATGTCGCGGAAGGCTCCAGATCCCCGTGGTGGTTGTGGAGTGCAGAGCACAGAGGCAATACCGTCTCTTCTCCTGGAGATCCCAATTTATCCAGCCCGTGGTCGTATCTCCCACGTGCCTTGGTAATCCACTGCGCGGTGCAGGAGCCTGGGGACGTGCCCCTGCCTTCGAGGTGAGTGTCTTTTAAGCAATTTTTTTTTTTTAAGGCGTATCTGAACATCTCAGTTAACATCAAGTTGTTGTTCTCCGAATTTAGTGCTCTGCCAGTCTTGAGTCACTTACACGGCACTGATTTTTCCTGTTTCCTTCCCAATTACTGCCAGAAATATTACATGGCATAAGGTGAAAGTCTAGCTTCTGTTGAAGCCAGTATTGCCAGTTTATTTGCAGGTCTGTTTGAGATGTGTCATTAAATAGTTATCGATAACTGTCATCCATTTCTGTGCGCTTTCATGAAGTCTGTTTTACCAGCGCTCCCTTTTACCGGCGCAAAGACGTCAAGTGAGATGGGAGCTCTTTTCTCGGTGGTGTTAGTTGTGCTTCCTGACGCTCCATCCTTGGACTGACGCCGGAGTCTGGCTCGTTTTGTCGGGGCCATCACGTTTACCACGCTGGCGTGTGCCTGTCCTCTGGGAGCATCGGCGGTGATGGCTCAGGAGGCTTTTTGGCACGATGTTATAAAAGTTGAAGGTGTAAATTATTTGGAGCTGTTGTTTAAGAAAGATCTATATTTAGTGCCTGCTGTTTAATATCACCTCAGGTTACTCTTGACAAACGTGACCGTATCATTTTACTTTCTCCTTAGGACGGCATTAAAGTACATATTGACCATTTTTTCCTTTTCTGCATCGTGACTGACATTCCTGCCATTCTTTCTGACTGCGGAACGATGTTGTCAGTGGGATTTCTTCTTGTCCTTAATGTCTGTAAAAACCCCCTCTATCTTGTTTTTTAACAGAGCCTGATGTTTAACTTGCAGTCTCATGCATTTTAAGGTGGTGTCATTATTTTAGGGACTTCATAATGATTTACAAATTCTAGGATTCATTAATTCCTTCGCTCATTAGTGTAGCAAGTTGATACATATTTTTCCATGTGATGAAGGTGGACATTTTTGCTGCCCTGTTTGTACTGGGCAATCGTTCATGTGTTTGCACTGACAAAATACCTGGCGTGATTCGCTTCCCGATAGCCTGCTGGCAGCTTTGGAGCCGGGATGGGATGCAGCATTTAGGTCAGTTCTCCTTGGGATGCCGTTTCGGGAGGGGGCTTCGTGGTTCATACCGCACTGGTGCCGGGGCCGACCCCTCTGTCCTTTGGGCTTCCCATTTCCACGGCACAGAGGAATCTCTTTCTCCTCCTGATTTTCACCTGTGGGGTGGGAGGAAGGGAGATGTATGGAGAGTATCCAGAGATGGAGACTTTTGGGATGGAAAATGCAGAATTTTTTTTTTTTTTTTAAATTTCTTTTTTATTCCCCTTTACTGCATGTTCACACTGTCATAAATGAGCTCGAGGAAGGCTGGGCAGGACGGTGTTTCTGCCAGCCCAAATAAAAGCAGAGACTGTTTTCATTTCCACTTACTTTTTTTTTTTTTTTCTTCTTTTTTTTTTTTTTCCCCTGATCTCCGAGACAGGCTGCAAATCTGAGCTTTTATGGGTGCCAAGCTATAGCGGGGCTCATCCTGCCCCGCTCCAGCTGTGTGGGAATTAGGCACCTCCGGGGGATGAAGCATCCCAATGCTGGGAAAATTATCCTCTGCGGGCTTTACTTCTCCGGCTGGGCGGTCGCCTGGTGGGGTACCTCGCTTTGGGGCAGCGAGAGCCGGCTCGCTGGGGCTGCGCCCAGGGCTCGCTGGGGCTGCGCCCGGGGCTCGCAGCAGTGCGGGGGGAAACGTTTCACTGCCCGGCCCTCGGGGAGCCCCCGAGGGAGCCAAACCTGCAGGAGGTTTGGGCTCTACGTGCTGCTGACACCTCGCAGGAGTTGAGAGTGTGTTGTAGCAACAGATTCCGTATTATTCCAGCCTCGCAAGCGTCTCACTGCGATATTAAAAACACCAGCTGAAACCCAAGTCCAAACTCTCAATGAATGACTCCGTGGAAATGCTGTCGGGCGCGTTTTGGTGCTGCTTTGGCTTTGATTTAAACGGGTAAACACGGTGAGTGGGTGTTTGCTTTGACTTCTTCCTCGAAGCGAAAGGCTTCCTTTGAGGGAAGGTGAAGCCTCCAGTACTGTTCCCCATCCCAGCATTAGACCATTCTGCCCGCGGCTTGGTGTTGGCGATGCCTTCGCTGCGTGCCCGGGCCCCGTGCTGCCAGGCTTGCCCAGCAGCAGTGGGAAACCCCCCATTTCCCCCAGTATCGGGGATGCCTTGTGCCCAGGGCTCTGCTCGCGGGTATGAATAACCCTTGCAGAGCTTGGTTTCTCCATCTGGACGTGGCATGGTCATCCCAGTTGGGATGATGCTGCGGGACATCCTTGGCTTTTGAAGGCATCTCCCCCTGCTTGTCCCACACTTTTAAGCTCTCTTCCCCTTGAAGCTTCCCAAAATCCCCTCCAGCTTTGGCTGCACCAGGCTTACAGGTCAGAGACAGCCTTTGCTGCGTGGCGGGCGGTCGCTGGAGGAGGCAGGGGGTGCAGCCCATCCTCTCCTTGCCCTGCTGCATTAGGGAGAGCCCCCCTCTCCTCCTCACACATTCCCCCGTCTCCACCACAGCTATCAAAACTGGCTCCTTGGCAGCCCATGCACGTAGGAACCGTCTTCTGGTAACAGATTGTTATGTATTTAATGAACCCGAGGAAAACAAGAAATTTGAAGGCTGCAGGGCGATACAAGTTTGCTGTTCAGTCTGCCAAATTCACGCTAATTCAGACAACTCACAGATGTTTGGCTCCTCGTTCGTTAAAGAGATTTATGTGAGATGCAGGGCTTGGAAATTTATTCCCGGAGAGACGGAGGTGGCAGCGTGGGCAAAGGTTTCCCGGCCCCGGAGGACTCCTTCCCTCCCTCCCTCCCTCCGCGGCCATGCCGCTGCCGTACCTTCCTCTTGCCAATGTTGATGGCAACAAATGGACAAACAGCAGGCAAATGTGCCTTTCAGTCGCTAGGAGGATTAATAAAGGCTCTAGGTTTGTCTTTCAGGAGCCGAGGAGCTCTTTGAAAGCTATTTCCCAGCTGAGGAATGAAACCCCAGAGATTGCCCAAGAGCAGAAGTACTTTGGTCTAATGCAAACAATGGTCTCGTAGGGTTTGCATGCGACAGCGGGCACGTGTGGTATCCTGTGTGGGCACAGAGACCGTCTGCTGAAAGCATTTGAAACTCTTTAAAATGTTGCCCGCCTAGTTCAGGTAGATAATTTCAATTTTTGGCAGGTCCTAAGTGATCATTTTGCTGGGCTTCCCGTGAGGGTTCTGCAATCTTAGGGGAATAAAGGGGAAGCGGTTGGAGATGATGTGAAGTCTGGCAATCGATGCATACATCCAGTATTTCCCCGCTTTAAATTCGGCTATTTCTTTAGGGGCTGTCAGCCTCTACCGATTCTCCAGCTCAGTCTCGAGAAAGGGAGAAATCTGACTTCCAAGCAGTATCCAAATCTGTTCTGAGAGCGATGATGGTGTTCCGGCGCTTGGCAAGCTTTCCTCAATTACGCTACGAAATGTCCCAGATCTTGCTCGTATGTGGTCCCTGTGGTGGTTTTTTGGTGGTCACTGATGAGTTGGAAGCGTTACGGTCAGCGTTGCAGCGCTGAGCCCGTTTTGCAGCTGCAAGACGTGCTTCTCGCAGAGACCCCGAGAGCTCTGGAGTAAAGAGGGCTACGCTGGCCAAGAAGCCCCCCTAATCCTCCGAGTGTTATTATCTGGCTGTAAGTAGGCGGACGTCATGTTATAGAGGCAGGTATTAAGAGGGGTTTATGTGCTATTTGAAATTGTTTATGCTTGAGAAGTGGGTCTGTAAAAATGGCATGGTGGGGCTGTGTTTACTGTCTCCGTCTCAGATATTTCAGGTTGTAAATGGGAAAAGAATATAAGGAAGAAACAAGAATTGTTTTTTGTGTCTGTTTACTAGAGCAGCACGCTCCAAGCGGTAATTAAAAGTAAACCTGGACTCTGCTGGCTTGTTCAGCATCCCTAGTTGTTGAGATTAAGCAGCCAAAGCAATTCTCAATTCAGCAATTTCTCAGCTTTTGGGAGTGTGGCCAACACTCACAGTGTCTCACAGACCATTGCAAATTCTTGTAATAAATCTCACAATTGGGGGAAAAAAAAAGAAGTCGAAAGGTGAGATGGTTTGTTGGACCAGCAGGCTGGATTGTTGCTGCCGCTTCAGCTGCTTCTCTCCAGCGACAACCCTTGGTCCAATATTTCCAATATTCCTCGGAAATATTACTCAAAATTAGCAGCAGTCCCCTAATGAGCAGATTAGGCAACGATTCCAGGTTTGCTCAAAGAGAACGTGCCATTTCTACAGGTGTTCTTCAGACTAAGACCGCGCTGTAGGATACGTCTGTCGGCGCTGTGCAGAAATACTGGCAGTGTCTGTCCCCAAGCCAGCGTGGCTGCTGGGAGGGCTGCGTTCCTGTGGGGCTCCCCTGGGACCAGTCCTGCTGGGGGAGGAGGATGCTGGGCTCGTGGGGCTGAGCTCTGCCGCAGCAGGTCTGGGATAAGCGGCTCCCGGCGTTGCTCCATCGCAGAGCGATGTGCTGGAGCAGCTCGTCAACCTACGCACGTGGCCGGCTAGGGAGTGATCCCTTTGAAGGTCTGATGCTGGTCCTCCACGAAAATATATGTGTAGGCTGAACGTGCAATCAAGAGATATTGAAGACCCCACGTTAGCGCTCTGAATGGCTACGCTCTTCTCTTTAACTACCGGGCATGAGTTTTCGTGCAGCGAGCTGGGTCCCGCGTGGTCCCTTCGCGCGTCTCATTGGCACCTCTCCGCTGCAGACCAGTGGTCTCCTCGTTCGCACCTCTCGCTTGCCGGTTGCTGTTTTGCAATGACTAATTTTGCTCTCTTCTCTTCCTTTTCAGTTGCCAGGGAGGAAAAGGCAAAGTCACTGCCAGCACCATTTTCTTCGAGCTAAGATGTTGAGACAAAGCACCTCTGCCCCTACCCTGTCCTTTCAGTCCTTTCCGCTGCCCGTGTGTAAGGGAGTCTTTCCCCTGCCGCTCCTATTCCCTAAGAGCACAGGGCAATAAACCTGATGTGTTTTACTCAGCTAGACGGTGTGTAATTTTCCTTAATTGCTCTTACTTCTTTTCGGTGAGAGCTTGCCTGCAGACGAGGTTCAACCCAGACGCGTAGATCTGGGTGTGAGCTTGGACTTCAGGCTCTCCCTACAGGCTGGGGTGTTTGGATGTGTGGTTTGGGGCTCAGGGTGCTGGGGACCCGCTGCCTTGCGTGACTTCGGCGTCGGGTTGAGGTGGTACCCGGGCATTTGGAGCAAGGGATTGGATTGGAATAATAGATTTTTTTATTTGCTTGGTAATTAATTTATGGTTGTGGGCAGGACCCTGGTACATCCGTTATTCCTGGTAGCAAGGGTTAATGTTAGACCTCGGTAAGCCAGGTTGCATGTGGCCATCTGCGGTGGCTGCACATCGTATTTTCTGTTCCTAACGCGGCCCCTTGAGATGGGCACTGTTGTCTAGACCTCGGGCTCCTTCTGGCCATGGATTTTGTTAGCGTGGCTGTAGAGGTCGGCTCCGTCCGGGCTGTCCCGTGCTGGCAGCTCTGCGGCACGCGTGAGCGCTGGGCTGCGTTGGTGAGAGCCTCCGTTCCTACGTGAAGCTGTCGGTTGTAAGCAACAAGGTGACGCGGTTCTGGAAGCCGTGCAGACCTACGGAGCGACGCTCATCTTAAACACAACCCATTACTGCTTTCCTCTTTGGTGTGCCGGCCGTTAAAAATGTTAAGTGTAGGCAAGTCTTTTACTTATTAATTAATGCTGAAAGTGTGTCTTTATCTTGGTAGCCCTGGAAAAGACTAGTCTAGCTGCAAGCAGCAGGCAGAGGAGGACATTTCTTTCTTCCTTTTCTTTGGCTGGTAATTTCTGAGTACCTGGAGCACGTGGCGAGCTCGAGTCCTTGCCGGGCAGGAGGGGAGCGCGGTGCGGGACGCGTGGTCTCCTGCACCGGAGCCCTTCTCCGGCCTCTCGGCAGGACCGTGCCTGCCCTTCCAGGAGCTGGGGAAGAGCCTGTGGAGCAGGAGGAGGTGACAGCAGGCTCAGGGCGAGCCGGGGCAGTGCTGTAGCCTTTCTCCTCTGAAGGCCGGGCAGCCTGGGGCAGCTCTTTCCTCTTGACAGCGTCCCAGGGGACGATCCTGATGTGGCTGCATCCGTGGAAATTTTGTCCTTTGAAGTCAAGTGCGCTGACTCATGATCCTGTTTACTCAGGACTCGTCCATGGGGCGTTTTCAGAAGGTAAAGACTTCTTCTCAGGCCCTGAATGGCATCTTTCACGTTTATTGGAGGTTTTTACCCCTTAAATAAAATCAAAATTCGCTAATGATGTGGAAGAGTGAGTTGCTGAGCTAGACTGCTCAAGAAAGGGGGGCAGAAGGCAAATTATTGCCTGAGTGAGCCCACGGTTAGCTACATGCAAATGATGGGCTTCAAGGATTTTCCCAAATTTGTAACGCAATAAATCAACACATTGAACATGTACCTCTTGGTGTTCTCTAAAGCGCTGATGGTGAGACAGGCTGTGCGACGAGGAGATTCAATGTAGCTCCGAATCCCTCCTAGGAAGCAGAAGGATGGGGAGGGGGATTTTTAGTTTGGATAAAAAATTGCAACATGATGCTCTGTAGAAAGCCGTAAACTCCACAATTTGCAATCGCAGTAACCGGTTTTAGCTAATTCCCCAAATCCCTTGTAGGTCACCTGTAGCGTTTGGAGAGGGGTTGGCCGGCTGCAGTGTGCTCGCACGCTGGGCTCCGCAGCAGCCTGTCTGCACGGAGAAACTGGGATCTGCGTAGCAGGAGGGGAATTTCTTTTTAAATTGGTGAGAGGGAGAGGGCGGTTAAGCCTTAGAAACATGCTCAGAGTCTGGCCCGGAGGGATTAGGTTTGGTTCTTCAAACATGTGGGTCTAAATGGTGTTAAATAAACTCTGTGATCGCGGCAGCTCTTCGCTCAGCCCGTTGTTTTCCATCAGCAAGCTGCATTTACTGCTTTTCCTCTCAGAAAGCCATTTATGTCAAACTGCTGCCTCTGTCCTTGCTCATATTCGTTGCTCCTTTGGTGGCGTTTGCAACTTCTGAACCGGCGTTACTGAACCGGCGTTACTGAACCTCGGGACAGCGGCTGCCGGGAGATGCGCTGAGCCGGGAGGCTTGGCTTGCTCCAGCCTCGGCTCCCGAAGCACCTTGTGCTTTTGTGTAGCATCAGCGTTGGCTCTCCGGAGCCGTACAGCCAGGGTTTGTGGCGATGGGAATATTTTTTGCTGAGCCAAAGCGTCCTCTCGGTTGCACCGTAGCGTTTTGGAATGACGCTGCTGGTGGCGATGGAGCCAAGTCCGCGGCTACACCGAGGATGAAGGCTGGGCTTGAATGGTTGTCCTTCCTCCTCTTTCACAGAGTTTGGAAGGGATTTGGAAGTGGCTGGAAATCCTCTGCCCGGAGAGGAACGGGCAGCTCTCGGTTTCATTCAGAAAGTAAAGGTCAGGAATGCTTCTCCTTTCCTCTTGCAGGGGTTTAAGAAAACTTTCTGTGCAGTCAAAAGGGTGCCTGAATATTTCTTCAGGCACAGCCCAGGGAACAGTCCTGGGGCATGGGGTAGGACGCGGGGTCCTCCGTGGGTCGTGGCTTTTTCACTGAAGGCTTTAAGAAGCATTAAAAATTCAGCAGGGGTGGGTGATTTATATTCCGAGAGCAATCCCGCTGTGCTGCTTGCAAGGTGTATCAGTATGCAAAATACGGCTCTGGCTCCTCGTTCCTGTGTGCCCTTTCTGCCTGTAAATAAGTTTTACGTCAGTGTGTGTGTCTGGAGATGGATTGTTTGAGCTGGACGGGGGGTTGAATGTTTTCTGGTCCCACAGCAAGTGGAAATCTGTGTGATCCTGGTCCTCTGTCGTCTTCAAGAAGAGTACTGCTGGGGGTCAGATGGGTGGGTATGCGATATTGGTTACTGTTCAGGCTCCCTTCAGCCGCGGCAGAGCGTCCGACAGACAGTTTGCTAAATCCCGAGGTCTTTTTCCATACGTTTCGGTGTAGCAGGTGAACGGGGTACGGCGGTGACTCGGCAGCTGCACGGTGCTTGGCGTCCGCTGCGGTAGCGCCGGCCGTGGTGCAGGGAGTGGGACCTCCCTGCAGGGAAGGGCTGTTTGCCCCCGGTCCGCAGTTCTAGGGCTCTGCTCCTTGCTGGTAGCTTGTAAGGAGCGTATTTGTTCACAAGCATTGCCTTTCAAGCCTATAGATGAAAAGTTGGATCATCTGACTTACTCTTTTTGCAGTGTAATTTTTTTCCAAGCCCAACACTCAGTTGCTGTGCTACTGTCCAGAAGACAGATGTAAGAGAAACCTCTTTCCACCTCTGCAACTGCAAAGGTCACAGAGGCTTCTGCTCGGTCTGTATTTTGAAGCAACACCCATGGAAAAAGCACCGTTTGCTAAATGTGCTAGTGCTGCTCCGAGCAGCTCAGAGATTGCGTTGATCCCAGTGGCCATGGCCCAAGTCTAAACTTAGCCTTGACAGAGGGATGAAGATAGTTCCTTTATCTGATTGCAAATGAGGAAATACATGTCTTAAAATAATTAATGGTCCCCAAAGAGTATCTTTTTATTAGCATGTGTGTGTGTGAAAGCCTCCAGTCTATAAATACGCAGTAGTTTCCTCCTCAAGAGTCAAGAGGGAGAACATCCCGGGTCTGCAGAAGCGTTTGTCCCACAGCACTTGTTTGCATCGGTAGGACGTGACGGGGCAGGACCGCGCTGGGTCACGCCGTGCGTCAGGAGCCCGGTGAAGAAGGATGGGGAGCCAAAGATCACATTTCACTGGAAAAGTTTTCCTTTTTATTGCAGTTTCTCGGTGGGGACGATTTCAAAACCAAACCAAGCGGTAGTTAAGAGCCCAGACCCGAAAGCGTGCCTCGGACCCGACGTTGGGTGATGCTAGCTGCCAGCTTGCAGCACGGCTGGCGGTTTGCTGCGTTATCGTTAGGGTTGCGTTAATTGCAGGAGATGCAGCGGAGCAGGGAGAGGGGAGGCAGAGGCGG